>NW_019154094.1:21600083-21788368 GCF_002288905.1 Enhydra lutris kenyoni | reverse complement strand
CCGCCGCTTGCCGGGAGCCGGCCCCTCCCCCCCCGCGGTCTATCTTCCCGTCGCTTTGGATTCACTTCTCTGCCCGTCCTACCTTTCAGAAAGTGGTTGATTTTCTGTTTCTAGAGTTGCTGTTCTTCTCTTCGATCTCCCGTTGGATTTGTAGGTGTTTGCAATCTTTAGATAAGCTATCTAGCTGATCTCCCGTTACCTGAAGTAGTCTCAGCTGCTACTTCTCCGCCATCTTGACTCCTCCCCTCTTTCTTTCTTTTTTTAAGATAGAGAGCAGACACATGTGTGAACTGGGCAGGGGGAGGGGCAGAGAGAGAGGGAGAGAGAGAATCTTAAGCAGGTTCCACACTCAGCAGACTCCAGTGTGGGGCTCGATCTCATGATCCTGAAATCACGACCTGAGTTGAAACCAAGAGTTGGATGTTTAACTGACTGAGCCACCCATGGGCTCCTTCTAATTTAGATTTTTTTTTTTTAAATTTCTGTATCCTAGGGCAAATTATTTAATGGCTCCAAGTTTTCTCATTATTAAATAGGCATAATATTTACAGGATCACCATGAGCCTCCATCACTAGACAATTTCTGTGAAAGAGTTCCAGAAGCACTATTAATTTATTTTATTAATATATCACAATTATTTTCTTTATGCATATAGCTTCTGATTTTAGTTGGCTAGAGGAACAACTGAAAGCAGATATCAGAAAGAATAACCTGAAAATACCAATAATGATAGAGATTACTATTTTCTGAAGTCCACTCAGTATAAGGAACTAGGTTAGTTCCCACATCCTCTCAGGGTAGGGTTGTCAGATAAAATATAGAATGCCCAATTAAATTTCAATTTTAATTTCAGACAAACATTTTCTTGGCATAAGTATATGCCAAATATTGCATGGGACATACTTATAATATGAAATTGTCATTTATCTGACAATTTTCACTGGGCATCATTTTTTTAAAACTAAACTAAAACTCTAACCAAGGTTTGCTGAGAACGTTGACTTAATCATTGTAAACCACTTAGAAGAAAAAGCTCACACAGTAAGCACTCAATACACAGTAGCAATTAGAGATACAATGCAGTATAATGTTTTCCAGGGCAGGCTCTGGAGCCAGACTTCCTGCGCCATACCGCAATGGGGCCGCTTACTAGCTGGATGGCCTTGGGTAAGATATTGCATCCCTGTGTGCCTCAGTTTGCTCATCCATAAAATGAGAATGACAGCCCTTTCCTCACAGAACTGCTACAAGCGTCCCTTATCTCATGCATGTAAAGGTTTTAGAATGGCACCCAAGGCAGAGACATTGGTTTAAAAAAAAAAAAAAAACAGCTATTACAATGTTATTATAATTGCTGTACTCGTCTATCAGCCTATTTGACCTTCATACTTGACTGGGACTGCTTACTGTATATACATATGTTTCCTGCTCTCTAGCAGAAAGGTTGCAGGCAGCTAGGCAGGTGTCAGGTGTTTCTTCATCCCCCTTGCATACAGGATGTATCCAAGACCAAAGAGGTCACTAACTTGCATAAGGTCACACAGCCAGGACTGAGGTTAAACTCTCTGACTCCCTGACTCTAAGACTGAATCTCTTTCTACTCCAGTAGCTGACATCTGTAATCTACAGAGTGGGGATGATGGCTCAAAATTACAACAACATCGTCTGTTTGATGTGTGAGCTCTCTGTAAATTCTAGAGAACAGGGGCGCCTGGGTGGCTCAGTGGGTTAATGCCTCTGCCTTCAGCTCATGATCCCAGGGTCCTGGGATCGAACCCCGCATTGGGCTCTCTGCTCAGTGGGGAGCCTGCTTCCTCCTCTCTCTCTCTCTCTCTCTCTCTTTCTCTCTCTGCCTGCCTCCCCCCCTACTTGAGATCTCTTTCTGTCAAATAAATAAATAAATTTAAAAAAAATTCTAGAGAACATTATCTGAATATTAGAACAGTGTTATAGTTTTGTGTTTGTAAAAGAAATCTTAATCCTCTAAGATCTCCTGAGTTCTTCACTGCCTCTGAGATGGGCAGAGCTGGTATGATTGCTGCTGCTCGAGGTAGAGGAGGGCAGTCACAACCCGGGAAGCTGATGTGACTTGCTCAGAAGCGCCCCGCAGAATAAGAAACAGTGGGTATGACCGTAATCCACAGTTTCAAAGCCCATGTTTGATTTCTGACCTATGGCACTTCCCTCATTATAAACACATTCCTCTGTTAGAGCTTCCAACGTGGTCTGCTTTGGTTTTTATTAAATTAAGTGTGGCATCCATATCCAAAGACAACGCGAGTGTTCTGTCTTATAAAAATTCCCCCTGCGTTGGATTTTTCTTTCCAGTTTATGTTTAAGATAATGAAAACAAATAATTCACAAATCCAGAGGAGAGATTAGCAAAACAAACTTCACTGTTATTTTTGAGCTATAAGCCAAGCAAGCCAGCAGCAGAATTACTAGCAAATGTTCTGCAGTCCGCGTTATCTGAGCATGCCAATTACAGAGCAAAGGCTATTCCACCTCTGATTTTCTTTAGGAATCGCAGGTATAATTTCGACCATGTCATCACAGCATTTCAATTTTCAATTATGCCCCAAATGGTTCTTTGGCAGTCAAATGCATTCTGGGCATCTCTTTTTGGATTCCTGAAACTCTGGTCCATGTTGCTAGTCTCTAGACCACCATTAATATACAGCATGCTCACCCTTGAATTTCTCTCTACTTAAAATAAAAAAAGAAGGCAGTAAGATGTTTATGGAAAATGCTGGGTTTGGAGGCTTTAAAAGGAAAGTGCTTTGAAAGACTAGGCAAGAGTCCAAGCTGACCTAAGGCCAAAGTCTCTATCAAAGCTGATGGTCTCCAGCCCGGTACTATAGAACGGAGCATGGAAGGAGCTGCCAATCCACGAATATCATAGGATAGCCCCTTGCCCTCTGAAATACCTTCCAGGGGGCAGAAGAGCAACAGGGGAGGGTGTGGGGGCAGCAGAATTTCTTCTGTCCTCTCTCAAAAAGACTTAGATGCTAACCAGAAATACTAAATTTTGTAACAGGATCAGGAAGGAAAAAAATATTAAAATTTGTAGGTTAAGATCCCCTCTCATTAAAAAACAAAACAAAACAAAACAACAACAACAAAAAAAACTATGCAGAGAGCTTGAAAGAGAAAGAAAGACTTGAAGGAAGTATACATACATGCAAATGTGGTTATTTCTGGATGGTTGGTCAAAATTATTTCATTTACAACTAACAGAATCTCAGCCGAAACTAGTTGAAGTGAAAAGAATCTATAGAAGAAATATATTGGCTCATGTGATTTTTTGGCCAATAAATAAATGTTATAGTTTCAGGTATTGCTGGATCTAGGTCCTCACCTGTCCCTGGAGAGCTTGCATTTTCCATGTTTCTTTCTATTCTCCCAGAAAGCTAGAATCTGCTTTCTTCTCTAGTCTTCACCATCAGAATCTTCAAACATATTCATCCTTTGTCCTGTGGGTCCCAGAAGAAAAGAGTGTCTTTCAGTAGCTCCAGCAGAAGTCCCAGGAGAGAGTCAGCCCAGTCTGCTGGCCCAGTCCTGCAGCAAGGTCAGCGCAGTACAAACCACATGGCTTAAGCAGGATTACTTTATGGTCAGGAGAGTTGCCCTTAAATCATATGTCCTCTACTCTGTAATTTTCATCTGCTATTTGTTGGACTATTTTTTTTCTTTTCTTTCTTTTTTTTTTTTTTTTAAGACTTTTTGTTTGAGAGAGAGAGAGAATGAGAGAGAGCATGAGAGGAAAGAGGTCAGCTGGAGAAGCAGACTCCCTGCTGAGCAGGGAGGCCGATGTGGGACTCGATCCTGGGACTCCAGGATCATGACCTGAGCTGAAGGCAGTCACTCAACCAACTGAGCTACCCAGGTGCCCCATTTTTTTCTTCTTAAACAGTTTTTAATGAACCTGTATTATTTTATGATAGGAAGTAAGTTTTAAAATTTGTTTTGAAACATGCTGTGATATAGAAGAAAGGAATCTAAGAGATTCTAAGCATTCAGGAGACCTTGCACTTCTAATATCCCTAGTTGCCTTCCAAGTAAATGGAATTGGTAAAGAGCCATTTTGTCCACGAGAGCCTACTACCCTGACCACAGGTAGGGAACCCCAGCCTCATGGTAGAAATAGCGTCATTCTGTCTCTGTGTATTAACTAATTTAACCTTCACAAAGTCCATTTAAGGTAGGTCCTCTTAATATCCACCTGTCACAGATGAGGAAATTGAGGCACATAGAGGTGAAGCGACCTGCCCAAGGTTAAGTGTAAGTGGAAGAGTTGATCTTCACACCCAACAGACTGTCTGTCTAGGGGGTCTGTTAAAAACAAGATCTTGAGAGAAAGACCCAGATGCAGAGGGAACAGCAGAAGCACAAGGTGAAGGCAGTGAGAGTGGGAGAGAGAACCCTCTTGTGAGAAGATCTCTCAGGACCTTGCCCTCAGAGCTGTGTCATTTTGCAGAATAGAGGATATTGTTCCAGCTCTTCATGAACTGTTTTCCTGTCCTTCTCACTTCCCCTCATCTCTTGACAATAGTGCTCTGTTGTTGCCTGATGTACTGTCACCTTTCCCTTAGTTAAAAAAGCCTGAGCCATAAGTGTGACAAGGGAGCCATAAAGTCAAGCCAAAGAAAGGCAGTGAGCTTATTAATTTCTCTTCCCCGTACTCTCCTGAAGTTCTCTGAATATCCCTTTTGCCCCTGCTTTCATTCTGCCTGGTATGACCAGGAGTAGCCAGCTTTCTGTCTCTTCCAGGGTAGCCCCTTGAGGGCAGGGCCCAGGCTTTACTCACTTCCGTAGGAGAGCCCTGCTCTGTCTGCGTCCATCTGGTGCCCAGTAACCAGCTGTGGGATAAAACTGAGGTCTGTCCCGGCTCCTGCAGGATGACAGAGTCCTCCGTTGTGATGTCCCTGTCCCCAAAGGCCAAGAGTTGTCCTCTTCTTTCCCCTCATCTCCTGCCCCTGGCTTTGCCAAGAGTGAAGAAGCAGCCTTCTCTTGCCTTACAAAGCCTTACAAAGTCCTGAGATGGACTCCACAGTATCGTCCTCAGGGGACAACCTGAGTGAGCCTTGTGGCTGCACCACTGGGTATCCCTCATACAGAGTCAGTGAATGGCAGTCCAGAAGGGGCCATCCTGGGTATGCCTCAAGGGGCTGAACTGAAGCCATTGGTTAGACCAGATGGCATAGACCCAGCAGACTTCCTCCCAGCAAGAAGTGGGTCCTAGCAACACTGTGCCCTGTTTCTGTACATTATTGCATTCTGGGACTGGGACATAAGACCTTGGAAGAGCAGGTCAGCATTCAGCTTTTAGGGGCTGGTTTTAATCTGTGAGGCCATTTGAGATCTCGGTGAGAGATGCTGAAAAATGAGATGAGACCATTAGGATGGCTGCCTGGAGATAGAATTCGATGAATTTCCTTAGTTTTCTCAGAAATCTGGAACATGGGAGCATCATTTGGTACGCAGCAAATGTTTTCTGATGCTTTGGGTTTTTTTTTTTTTTCTTCCTTAAGAGCAGTGAAACAGATGGAAAAACACACCAAATTTCAACCCAGCATGCTCCAGCTATAACCGTCCTTGCCAACCTTACTGTTAGTACTCTACCCTTCATTCAGAGTGCTCCAGGCCCCTGTCCTTAAATACCCCAATCAAATTCCCATCCCAGGGCCTTTGAACTTGCTCTTCTGTCCTGAAATCCCCTTCTCTCTCCTCCACTGAAGCAAGGAGGTGTCAGGTCATATTCTACCCCTCAAAGATGCCATTCCAGATCACTCAGCCTTAAGTAATTCTTCCCCAGCTACTCTTTTTCCCATTCTCCTTTTAAATGACTTATAACCTTTACCACCATCTTGAACATTTTCTCTGTTGGTCTGTTGGTATTGTATTGTCTGACTTTGCTAGAATGTAAGACAGTCCATACGAGTGGGGTCCTCAGAGCTCTGTGTCTTTTTCTGTGCCTCCATATGACAATCCTAGCTTCTTGTAGATGCAGCCTGCCATCACCATACATAGGACACTGTTAGTACAGCATCCGCTGTGCCCTTGGCTGTGGGAAAGAGAACTTTTCTCTTTCGCAGACAGCCTGAGTGAGAACCCGATTCTAAGTTTGGATCCGTAGGTGGCTTTTTGATGTAGCATCCCAAAAGTTATGATCTCCCAAGGCTCTTTCTGCTGAGCCTGGAGATTTATATGTTTGGTATTTGGTGGCATTTCAGGAATTCCCTTTGGGGTTTTACAACTATAGCATAGCATTGACTCCATGTGTTCAGCTAGAGGGTAGCTTCTGGGAACTCGGTGAACCAATTTTGGTCCTCAAGTACTATTTCCACCAGGTATGAATGAGGGCCCTATGTGAAAAAGCAAAAAGTAAAGAGGGACACCGGTGTGGAAGATATGCTCGCACCCATCTCCCCGTGGCACTCACAGTTCCTGTGTATGACAACCAGTGGTCTGTTGTGAGCACCTGCTAATCCTTGCCTGCCATCTTTCTCTAGATGCCATGCAGAGCAGGCCGGAAGTAGAAGGGAGCTAGTGGCCCTCAAAGCAGCCCTCAGTGTGTGACCGATGAGTGCTGGTGAATAAAATCCAGCGTCCTCACTCCTGAGACAGATCACCTCTGTGGTGGGCCCGCCCCATGTGTCCCCAGCAAGGCAGAGTTCCAGTTGCCCCCAAAGGTGAATTTGGAGGTTCATTAACACCCCCTGGACTGGCCTTCTTCCCTTTCCAAGCTCACTTCCTTTCCCCGCTTCTGAGGCTTTTTATAAATTCACCTCCTAAATAAACCTTCTTGTACTTAAATCCTTATCTCAGGGTCTGATTCTGGTGCAGTCTAATCCAAGACAACATGCTATGACTAAACATGGCCAAATAAATTTAGGAACTGAACAAAATGAAATAGATACTTTTTCTCCCTGCAGGACCTCCCAGCCTCACTAATGTACTCATTTGTATTATGAATTTTCAATACAAGCTTTGATGCAGAATTTCCTTTATTTGGCCATGTAAACTGAGGCAATGGAGCGCCTTACAGGAGAACGTGAACTTTAGAAGAACACCCTCTAGGACCACTTACCCCACTCTTCTACCTGACTCACCAGGGTGGGAGAAGCTAGGGGGCTGAGACCAAATTTTTGTTTGGGGACGGTTCCAAGGACTTAAAGCTTCATGTTGCTGGAAAAGGTGTGTAAATGCCCTCCCAGCCATCCACTAACTCTCTTAGCAGAAATGGTGTGTATGGATTCAAGCTTCTGTTCTAAAAGGAACAGAGAATGGAATGACTTTCAAAACCCACTCCTTCTCAAGGTCACCCACCCAAAGTCCTGTAGTTTAATGTAGCAGTTTCATGCATCTTTTGTGCTTCCCTTTTGTCATGCTGAAAGCCACTGGTTTAGAAATGAGCTAATAGGAACTGACCATTTTGCTGACTAAAGAATTGAGAATGACATGTCGTTAATGAGTCACTTATTCACGTTGTTGGGTGAAATACAGATGTGAGGACACTTTGGAGCCTCAGTCTAGCGAGGGAGATGGATAATGAACTCAGAGTTACAAAAAGAACTAATTCCTATAAGTTTTCTCAATGAAAATGTGCACTTGAATGAAGAGAATATATAATGAAGAGAGTGTATAATGGAGTACAAGGAAGGCTTCCTGGAACAAGTGGCATTTGGGGGAAAACATAAAGGGTGAAGAGGAGAGATGAGTGTTAGAATTGGTGTTAAGCCTGGGAATGAGAAGTAGCCCAGTGTTAGGGAAGCTAGTCGTGGGGGTGGGATGGAGGTTGTGAGGGAACCAGGTCTCCAACAGCCAGAGGAGGAGGGTGGGAACTCAATCGGTAGAGTGGACACAGGCCAGGTTAAGTTCATATTGATTCGCCTTATGAGCTTAAGCCAGGAAAACTTCCTTAGCCTCTATATCTTCATCTGCAAAGTAGGAATACTAATAGCACCAGCCATATGGGGTTCTAGGATCAAGTGAAATTAATACACACAAAACCCTTCGCAAAGTGCCTGTTACATAGCAGGTGGTCAATAAATGTTATGACTTCAGATAGTCATGTATTAGTCATTATAATTTGGTTGGTTAGTGGGAGAACCAGGACTCAAACCCAGGTCTTTCTTAATGGAGCCTTCTCTGTTAAATTCCTTGATAACTATCCTTGTTTGATTTTATATAGCATTTCTCAAAGAGGATTCTGTGGATTATTAGGTGACATTGCATATCAAGTTTTTGAAAATATTTAGGAATTATGGATATAGGAAAATGATTAAAAGATTTTTAGTAATGAAATGTATTCTGCAAAATTTTAGATGTCGTTATCCCACTTTTACTGTTTTAAGATTTAGAAGACGATTTTTAAAAAACAAAAATGGGAAAAACATTATTGTTAGATAATGAAATTCCTAGGTAAATTTATAAAAAAAAATTTATAATTGTTCCCCCAAGATGTAATGAACTTGATAAGGTTCCAGATATTCTTCCTGGCCTAAAACTTAGGAATTACTCACTTCCCTATTGACAGAAAAAAAAAAAAATGATGTGTGCAAGACCCACCTCTTACCAGGAATTGACTTAAAGAACTATTAATCAAGTTTGAAAAAGAGTTAACTAGTTGAATCTGCATCCGGGTCCACTTTGAAGAGGAAAGGGATGCTTTCCTGCTCTCAAGCTGAAGTCAGTGTGAAAGGACAGGAGTGGCCCATTTCCAGTCCCGGCAGGCTAGCCAGGACTGAGAGCACCTGGGGGTTAAATGACTGGCACAAAAGAAGAGTAGTTTAGCTTCCTGGCCTTTCTCAGTGATTTAGCTCAAATGCTTAAGGTATATTCCAGGGTGCAGTGGACCCAGGACTGGGCTTGAATAACACCTTGGAATTATTGATGAAACCTTACATGCACCTTGGTTTTTGCTCCAGAGAGAAAACATGAGCAACAACGTCCAGATTCCCCTTTGCAAGGTGTTAGCCACAAACATGCCACCAGCATGCTCTGGGGTAGACCCCACAAAAGTATTCCTCAGGCTTTTCAAAGAGCACAATAGCACATGATTCCTTCAAGATTTGAAGTTCATCCTCAAGCATTCATCCATTCTTCTGTATACATACATCACCAGATCAAAATGTGCCCCAGACTGACTGATTCTGAGAGCTGAAAAGATGTTTGGCAAAGAAACCTCAGCAGTATTGAGTCAGAATGTTGATGCAGCACACGAAGCTTTAATTTGGATTAGGATGCTCCAGCTGAAAGAAAATTGTTTAATCTTGCCAGACTGCCCACTAACCCACATGCACACCAAAAAAAAAAAAAAAAAAAAAAAGAGAGAAAGAAAGAAAGAAAAAGAAAAAAATTAGCTTCAGTTCCCCCCAAATCTTTGTCTCAACAGGTATCTTTTGTAGCATCCTAAGAGTATCCCTATGGACTTTTATGAAGTGCCTACTAGGTGTCATATATTGCAAAGGCATGCCTCAAAGAGGATAAACTGGTAATTTTTCTAGCAAGCAGACTCTTGGCAAATATTTCTGAGGTAAATCGGGATTTATTTGAAGCCTAAGATAGAGGATGTGGGCTCCAGATGGTACTTGTGTGAGTGAAAACCCTTAAGTAAAACAGAGCTGACCCCAGAGTGTAAGGAGCACGTATTTGCAAATTATTAGACCATCTGTCACTCGAGGACACTAGAATAATGTCTTTCATAGGAAATTGGGGAAGTTATGTGCCTCTTTTTGAAGGTCTCAGTTCTGAGAGAATATGCTCGTGAGGCATTCATTGATTTCAGAAGGTGGACCCTCAGGGTATGTAAAAGGTGCACTAAAATCCTCAAAAACTCATGATCCCCTTCAACAACCATGATCAATCACTACATTAAAATAATAAATAAATAGAATATTTCCATGTGTTGGTGGAGGAAACATATGTACCATGGTAGCCTCAATGCCTGGAACTCTGAAGTTCCAGGGCAGACCTACTAGAGTTCTATCTGGAAGGTTCTAAATCATGTTGACAGGGGTAGGAGCCACCTACAAAGGACTTTGAAAGCCTGGATTTGGACTCTAAAGCACATGTCACATATATTCTTTCTGTGGTGTGCCCTTCTTTCTTCCCTCCTGGGTGAACGTTGGCCACCATTCAAGATTTTCTTGGGCAAAACTGAGTGTCTCTTCCTCATTCACCCAAAGCACTACCTGCCTTTCTCAATGACAGTCCATTGTGATTCTGCAGCTGCTTCCCTAGTAGACTGTGAGTACACTGATGTCAGGAAACAAGTCTTATTTTTTTTTTTTTAGGATTATTTATTTATTTATTTGTTAGAGAGAGAGAGAGAGAGAGAGAGCGTGAGCACAGGCAGACAGAGTGGTAGGCAGAGGCAGAGGGAGAAGCAGGCTCCCCGCAGAGCAAGGAGCCCGATGTGGGACTCGATCCCAGGACGCTGGGATCATGACCTGAGCCGAAGGCAGCCGCTTAACCAACTGAGCCACCCAGGCGTCCCAGGAAACAAGTCTTATTCATCTTATCACATCATGGCACCTGTCGCAGTGGCCAACACAGAGTAGACCCTGACATGGTTTAGGTGATAAGAAACTGGAAAAGGAGAGAGACTTCTCTGGGAACCTGATCCATTTATCATCAGTTAATTCCCAAGTTTGGGGGGGGGCGCGGTTGTTGTAGTTTTAGCAGGGGGAACACAGAGAGGATCAGTGAAAGATACTTAATTTTCTGGCAAAGTTTTGAAAAAAGTTCAGGGACCACCTGGCAAAGTTCTAGAAAACCAGTAATAGGCAGTAGTACAGTTATATAAATGCACCGTGAGGTGGAAAATTACATTTTATGTGGGTTTTTTGTTATGACCAGTGTAGTAGCTAAGAGTGTGGCTTGGGGGTCAAAATAAGTGGGTTTGGTCCTATGGCCTTGTACAAATCATTTAAGCTCTCTGAATTTCAGTACTGCTATTTATAAAATGGGGATAATATCATTATCTCATGGGATCATTTTTTAAATTAAAAAATTAATATATGTGAATTGCTTTACTTCCATATTGGCAAATAGTAAATGCTTAATAAATGCTGGCCATTCTAATTATTAACAATAATATATGTTTAGCATTTTGGTAGTCACATAGTTAAACTAAAGATGTTTACTTACACTTGATCCAACAAAACTTTTACTTGGTGGCTATTGTATTATGTGGTATACTGTGTACAGGGGCTAGATTTAGGAAGATGAATGGTCCTATCACTGAAGTCTTACAACTAAAACTAAAAGGGAAGACTAAAAATTAGGAAGCAAATCATTTCAACATAGTATTGTATGTGCTATTAGTAAAGTCATTAGCAGAGCGCCATGGGAGACATGTCCAACAGATTTTTTGTGTTAATTATGGTTAGTTGGTTGAGATTGACTGCTTGGGGATGCTGTGTTCAGAAGGATTCTGAAGCTAAGTCCAATTTCTGGGGACAAAAGTGCTATGATTAATTAGCAATGTCTAACACAGATGGAAGTGAGTGGATCATGTTCCAAGTGCCACACATAAATCACTAGACTTTTACCTATTGAAAGGATAACAGGGAAGATATTTAAGAGGAGCAGACATCTGCATTTTATGGCATTACATATTCTTGAGTTGAGCTAAGGAGTGATATCAAAAAAACCAGACACTCCTGGATTCACATCTGGGCTTCGCTTCCTTTGCTTTGTGCAAGTTACTAAGCATTTCTCAGCCTCACTGACCACAGAAGTGGAATGAAGGTAATAATACATCCTTATTGTGTGGATTAAATGTGAAAATATCCAGCAAAGAGCCCAGGCCTCAGTAGGTACTTAACAAATACTCTTAAAATGATTACAGCCTTCCCAAACTACCTCAGTATGAAGACATCTCAGATCTGCATTCTGCTCACTCAAATGAAACACTCAACCCCCACTTGAAAGTGAAAGAAAATAACCATTTAAGTATTTTTAGCTCAGTGAAACCACCACCCAATAAAGGAGACATGAAGAGAAGAATGAATGAACTTGACTCTTTCCGGCATAAAGTTTAGCAGCACAAGTAATCCTCATTCCAAAAGATTACCTTTTCAAGTACATCTTGTCTTTTTAGTAGGTAAAGTCTGTGAGAGCAAGGAATATGTCTCCCATGGGTTCTGTAGATCCCCAGACATACATTGTGGTTGCTTAGTGAGTAATAAAGATACAAATAGCCCCCCAAAATAAGATGGGTATTAAATTGATTTCATTTAGGGGATAGGAGTTGTAAAAACATGAGAATTAAAATATTGGATGCTTACATATTCTCTATCAAGCTTATTCTTACACGTAATCATTCTTTTTAAACATCATAGGTAATAGCACAAACTCATATATGTGATTATATATATATGTGATATATATATACATATATATGTATATACATATATATGTGATGATATTATATATATCATATATGAGATTATAGATATAGGTATATATCTAAACCATTGAAAAATAATTCACTTTATATGTAATGCAAATAAACTCTATGTATATATATATGTGTATATATATATATATATATATATATATGTATATATATATATAAAATGTATGGAAGCTTGCCATGTGCTTGTTTGTTCTGTGAATGTGAGCTACATTATATCATACATACTTGACCATAATCCTTTGATCTAGGTAGAGCTATCTGACAAAGTTGAGGTTGAGAATAATTTCAAGGATTTGAATTGAGGTGTTTCTGATTCCAAAGCCCATCCATGCCTTTTGCTCCTTATACTTAGAGAGTCTCTAGCCCCCCCAAGTGTGGCTAGCATTAATGCTTGTAAATGGAAGGATTTTGAAATTTGTTGTTTGATGAACTTAACAACTTATCTTTGTATACATCTCTCTATATCTGTTCTGTCAACTCAGACTTTTTATGTGTTAAGGTTTAGTTAAAGCAGAGCACACCTGGGGTTACTCACAAATTATGAATATGAGAGTGTCTAGCACACTGATGATACATCATAGACACCTAATAAGTGATGGCTATAAGAATGAATAACCAACTGAATAAAAACATTTTGTGCAGTACGTATCACTATGTAAATATCCACGTTATCATTTCCAATAACTGCCGTTTTGTGATGTTCTTAATCACCAAATTATTTCCCAACATTTTCTGGACTTTAGCTCATCTTATCAGTGGGTTATCAGCTCTGTGTGAGTATTTGAGTACATAATGTGTTCTGAAGTAATGGCTGGCCCGCTCGTGTTTTTTAGAGGTGGGGATCACTTCCTTTTCCATTAAGTGTACAATACTTTTGGAAATTAGTTGAGCCATATAAATGGATGTTCTTCTTCTCGGCAATACACACTTAATTGCTTAATTTCAAATTCTATTGTCTACTATGAAAGGAAGTTTAAGGCTACTAGCAGTGATGATCAGAGATTCCAAATAAGTGTAACATCTACCTTATCAAGTCAGACATTTACAAAAATGCAGTCAGAAAAACATGTAGGTAATATACATCCCCTAATTAAACACATATGTGACGGAGTCAATAATGTGGGGTAATATATGTTTAAACTTTTCACGAAGAAAAAAGTCAAATGATATCCTTCATTCATTCCTTACTCAAGAGTTAGTATTGAAATCTCTTTGTGTCTGTTCTCAATATAAAAATCAGTTCCATTCCATTCTAAGTATGTGAACATCTTGGATACTTGACATGATCTAGGAATATGGTATCCTAATTAATCCAATCTAAGTTTCTATAGATGCCGTTTGTAGATGATCAAGTGTCATAGAGGTTGAATGTAATACAACACATGGGGGAAAAAAATGTTTCCTGAGGATTCTGGCTCTGGTTAAAATGAAATAAGCACAGTCCACCTTATTCCTCCCACTGAATGCAACCAAAAACCCTAGACAAAAGGCACACAGCTTCTATCTGAGGACTCTGAAAAGTGAGTGGTAGCAGGTGGATTGGGAAAGGAGTCCAGAACTCTAAATAAAATTGAGACCATGAGTTTCCTGGGTTTTTATTTCCACATCTCCTAGTCCAGGCTCAAGGGCAACATGAATCCTGAAATAGCATGTGGGCACAGGGAGAAAAAAAACCAAGAAAAGCCCCTACTTCTAGTCCAAGGAGTAAGGGGGACCCTAAGGGACAGAGAGGATGGCAGTAATCCTCTGTTTTTTCTTTTGCTTTTTTCTCCCTCTTGTCCAGCCCCCCAGGCAAACTGTAGGCATGGAAGCTGTAATCCTGTTCAGTGGCAATAGCAGCAGGGGTCAGGTAGCCTCCCAAACTTTCTCTCCAGCCAGAGGAACTATGGTTTGAAGAGTTGGTGGAGGATAACTGTGGATTTCTTCTTTCTCTCTATCCACTTGTCGGTCAAGATCAGTTTCATGGAGACTGAAGACCTTGGGAGTTGGTACCAGTAGCAGCCCAGAGGTGTGCCTTCCCAGAGGTTGAGGCAGGGCTTCTGGCATGTGTGGGAAAGCTAGAGGACAAAGCAGAAGGCAGACACAAGGCCTCCAGAGACTATTTCCCAAAACTTTCTTCTAAAAAACTCTGAGGCTGGCTGAAGTCTTCTGAGCCTGGGAGGTCCCCCCATGGGGCAGGTGGCCAATGCCGGAGGCATCATTCTGCAAAGCTGCAGGCCCAAAAGCCAAGTGACAATATCCGGAGTCACCTAAGTCACGCTTGTGTGTTAGCATCACACAGAGACTCCTGAGATAAAATCACTTGTTATTCCAAGAGCATTCAGGGCTTAACATCCACATTTTCTCACTAGGAAACTATGTCCTTTGGGCTTAAAGGAGGAAAAGCTATTTCAGATGACTGCCTTTTTCCCCCTCAAGGATGCTGCATCGAGTGTTGAAAAATAAGAACTCTGGCTCACACTTACTAAAGACTTCCCATGACCCGGGGGGCTTTATGTATATTATCTCATTCCATGCTCCTGACAACCCTGTTCTAGAGGTATTATTATTAGTCCATTTTATAGTGTGGAAAGGGAAGCTCAGAGAGGTGAAAACTAGATTCATTGGCTTAGAAGAGGGTTGGGCAAATTGGAAATCCAGGGCTGTCTGCCTCCTCCACGAGCACACAGCTCTCCGCATTCGTGGGATTGCTGTGAACTCACCAACGGCATGATTTCTCAGTGGCTTCAGTCTTGAATGTCTATTCCAAGGCCAAACTCTCAAGCAGAAGCAAGACCAATTCCTTGGTCCAGTCTCCTGGAATTCGGCGCCTGCACAGAGTTGCAGTTCTCTGTGCATTTCACATGTGAGGCTGAACTTTCAGTGCACACGGTTATTTCACAAAGGTGAGCCTGGCAAGGCCATCTGGGCCATTCCTCTGCCTTTAGGCAATAGAGTCTTGCTCTGTTGATCACTAAGGAACCTGCTTCTGCACAGGGCAAAGGTCTCCTCATGTCAGGTCTCTGTTCAGGAGCTCTCAGAGGCTTCACACTGAAGCTTGTGTGCTCTGTTCCCATACTCTGAGCTCATGTCCAACCTCCAAGGCTTTGGGAATCTGGAAGAAACTCATCCTCTTCCTGAGCTCTCTGCAAAGTGCAAGGCACAGAGCCAGTGCTTGCCAGAGCAGGTCCATTGGACTAAATGCTAGTTTCTGCCTCTCCCTCCACTACCATAAATATACATTAACCTGTCCCAGCTTCTTCAGTTCAGTCTCCTGAATGTGAAATAATGCAGGGGTCTAGGTGGGTAGATTTGGAAGGACAGAGCAACAGTGAATGTATCTAGGGAGGCAGGAGAAGAGTTATGAATAAATGGTGAGGCAAAGCCTGGAATCATTTAAGCCAAGGAAATTCAAATGTGGGAACAACCTTCACAGGGTGAGGGTGTTCCAGAAAGGCTTCCTGGAAGGACGCAAATCATGAATTCCCTAACCAGGTGTTTTTCAAACTGTGAGTCATGACCCCAGGGTCAAAAAAAATCACTTTGCTTGAATCGTGACCAGAATTTCTTTTTTTTTTTAAATGAAATAGAATCAAATCCAGTGGAAAATAGCAGAGTGTATTGCTGGCTCATAGCCTATAATGTATTTCTTTGTGATCTGAAAATGTACGAAACACGCTGCCCTATCTTTTGGCTTCTGAGAGATCTCTCCACTCCTATGATTCTAAATCCGCAGTGCCTATTGAGGATGAATTTCTGTTCTGTTGGGGATAGAGACATGGCACAACTTTCCCATCTTCAGACATCACCCTTCCTTCTTTCTGTTGTGTCTGTTCCTGCTGGGCAGTAGGTCACTGATGGAGAGAAGAACTAACGTAAGTATAGACCTGGCTCAGGACTCGGTACTTTATACACATGGTCAACATTTAATCCTTATGTCATATCCTTATACTAGCCCTACATGACAGGATTCATCATTTCCATTGTACTAATGAGAAAACTGAGGGTCAGGATGAAGGTATTACTAGTAAATTGCCAGGAAGTGACTGATTTGGGATTTGAACCTACTCTCTTCTAACTCTGAAGCTGGTGTAAAGCCCTCTAGGCTTCTGTAAATAGTTTTCCTTTGAATGTGGACTTTTGATTATGGAATTCTATATTCTAACTAACCAGAGTATGGGCAGTAAAGCTCTATTTTGTGCCTTTCACAGTGAATCATTGAATCTGTGCCATTTCGCCCCACCCCCAATTTTGTTGTGGTGGTGAAATACACTTAATATGAAATTTGCCATTTTATCCATTTTTAAGTATAAAGTTCCATGGTATTAAATACACCATCACTGCCACCCATCTCAGAACTCTGTTCATTTTGTGAACCTGCAACTTTATCCCCATTGAACAATAACAACCGATTTTCCCTTCTCCAGAGCCCCTGGCAGTCACCATTCTACTTCCTTGTTTCTATGACTTTGACTACTCTTAAGTACCTCTAATAAGTGGAATCACACAGTGTTTGCCTTTTTGTGACTAAGATATTTCATTCACAATAATGTCCTCAAGTTTCATCTGTGTTGTAGCATGTGTCAGGATTTCCTTCATTCTTAAGGCTAAATAATATCCAATTGCATAGATAAACCACATTTTGTTTATCTATTCATCTGTCAATGGACGCTGGGTTGCTTCCTATTTTAGTTCTTACGAATAATGCTGCTATGAACATGGGCACACAAATACCTCTTCAAAACCCTGCTTTCAGTTTGTTTGGATATATAACCAGAAGCAGAATTGGTAGATCACTTTTAAAATGTTTTGAGGAAATGCTGTACTGTTTTCCACAGTGGCTGCACCAATTTACATTCCCACCAATGCGGTAGAAGGGTTCTAGTTCCTCTTCATCCTCACCAACATATTATTTTCTGATTTTTTGGAAATGACCGTCCTTACAGGTATGAGGTGGTATCTCACTGTAGTTCTGATTTGTATTTCTCTAATGATTAGCAATATTGAGCCTCTGTCAGCTTAGCCCAAAATACGCTTGTTGGCCATCCTATATCTTCTTTGGAGAAGTGTCTATTCAAGTCTTTTGTCCATTTTCAAATCATTTTTGTTGTAGAGTTTTAGGAGTTCTTACCTTTTACCTATTACTCTTTTATCAAATATATGACTTGCCAATATTTTCTCCCATTCTCTGAATTGCTTTTTTATTCTGTTGTTAGTGTTTTTGGATGCACAAAATTATCTCATTTTCATGAAGTGAATTTGTCTGTTCTTTTTGGCTCTGCCTTTGGCGTCATATCCAAGGAATCATTGCCAAATGCAATGGTGTGAAGATTTTTGCCCTGCGTTTTCTTCTAAGGGTTTATAGTTCTAGGTCTTACATTTGGGTCTTGGATCCATTTTGAGTTAATGTTTGTATACAGTGTTAAGTAAGGTGCAGTTTCATTCTCTTGTAGGTAGATATCCAGTTTCCCCAGAACTGTTCATTGACAAGACTCATTTCCCCATTGAATGGTCTTGGCACCCTTATCAAAATCAGGCACATAGTTTTTAAGCTCAATTTGTAATGGAGAACTATGGGGTTTATAAATTCATCAGTGTTGCCCAGTAAGACTAAATAACTTTGTTTTCTATCTTTGAAGACTTGTAAATCCCCATGTTATTTATTTATTTATTTTCAGGAAGAATGGAGCTATGCATTTCCTAGTTTTGGATGTGAATGTTGTTTGTTCATCTTGATTCATTCTATCTCTTGGGTTCATCATTCACCTCCCTTCACCTTCACTGCCTATCACACTGGTCCATGCCAGCTCATCTCCTGCCAGACTACCTGTGCTAGCTTCCTTAACTGTCTCTTCAATTTAATCTCTTCTGATCTTTCTGAAATGCAAATTCCATCAATCCACTGCTTATAATATTTCAATGGCTTCTTTTTGCTCTTTTATGGCACATAAGGACCGTATTTACTAGGGTGGCTACATCTTGCTATGGTTTGACCTTCCTCTCTTCTCTAGCTTCATTTTGTACCCTGCTTTTTGCTCTTTTTTTTTTTTCAAAGATTTTATTTATTTATTTGATAGACAGAGATTACAAGTAGTCAGAGAGGCAGGCAGGGAGAGAGTAGGAAGTAGGCTCCCCGCTGAGCAGAGAGCCCCATGCGGGGCTCAATCCCAGGACCCTGAGACCATGACCTGAGCCAAAGGCAGAGGCTTTAACCCACTGAGCCACCCGGGCACCCTGTACCCTGCTCTTTGCTCTTCTAATCAAGCAGGGCCCCATTCAGTTCCTCTGACATGCCTTCTTCCTTCCTGCCACAGGGCCTTCACCCTGTTTCTTCTGCTCACATCACTGTGCAGATCATAAATATTTTGGGTGATAGACTATCTCCCTGACTAGGCTATGAGCTCTGCAAATGCAAGAATTGTGTGGTGTCTGTCTTTTACCCCCAGAGCCTAAAACAATGTCCAGCTCATAAAGCAGACAGTAGGACATTCAATAGTCACCTTTATTGACCTCTTTAGAAGCAGGTGTGATAAAAACTCCAGGTGTTCATGTTTGACCATTAGTCTCAACTCACAGGGAGGTACTCAAGGGCAAAGCTCTGGGGGGATTAAAGAGTCAGGTTTAGCAGAAAGAAGAGCCTTCTGAGTATAAATGTTGATGTCTCAGAGCCCTGGTATTTATGGTTTCTCCTTTATTTGGTTTGGACACAAGACATTCCTCCATATCCTTTGGGTACTGTCATTTCCTTGTTTAGGAGTTTAGTTAAATCTGCACCTAACATGCTACAAACATTTGGTCGGGGAGAGGGACGTCTGGTTTATGGCACTGAGGGGAATGTTAACTGTGTGCAGCTTAGTGTAGCCACAGGATTTACTATGTATATAATTCTAGGATAGATTTGCATGGGCCTCTGTCAGCTTAGTCCCAAATTTCAAGCTGTCTCTCTGGCTATGTGTTTCCCAGGGGATCGGAGCTAAGAATAAGAAGTAGGAAAAAAAAACACAAGGTAAGACTTCTTCGTGAGCAAAGACATGTTTTCCAGGCAAACCTCTTAGCCGAACAGCCACTGCATGCTGAGGGGACAGTATGAATAATAATTATAGCAGCCATTATAATTATAGCCCTTCCAGAATTTTTGTTATATGCTAAGTAAGTCCTTTGCCTGCATTATCTTATTTAATATTCACAACTACCTAGGTGGTGGTTTTATGCAGAAGTAAACTAGAACATGGACAAATCGAACTCTTTCCCCAAGACCACACATGAAGCAACAGGTGGTAAAGTGAATTGAAACTCAGCAGATGATCTTCCAATCCCATTGCTTTTGACCACTGTTTTATCTGCCCACTGCAATCTTTCTTTTTTATTATATGATAGACACTGGCATTCAAAGAGTGATAAGTTATAGACAGCCCTTTCCCTCGAGAAGTTTAGCACCCACTCAAGAGCATAGCAACCTCATCCCCTCCTTGCTGACACTGAGCACTTAACCATGAACCAGTTCTGAGCTAAGCCCTGAACTTGTGATATCAAAGTCTCACAACTACACCAGGTAGGTGCTGTGATCTTACCCAAAGGCCCAGCTATGCAATGACAGGCTGGGCTAGGACTTCAGGTTTACTTGACTTGGTCCAATGTCTGTGCCTTTCACTACAACACTGAATTACAGAAAGAGAGAGAATGCACGGAGGAACCTCCAACGTACTTTGAGCTCTTTGAGCAGGGCAGGGTGGTGGAATTCTGCCTGTAGAAGCCAGAGAAGGCTTCCTGAGGAATACTAGATCTAGGGCATTGTAAATGTAGGCTTTTGTGGTTAACTTTGCCCTCTGCCTTCCTGCTTATATATAGTAGTAAGTGGGAATGGAGAGAAATGAAAGCCAATGGGTAGAATTCCTAGAGACATATTTATGTTCAGCATCTAGAACTTTCTGATAATTATCTCAGACTAAGAGCAGAATGGGCTTTGGGGGAAGTAGTGAGTTCCCCACCCTTGGAGGTAGAAAGGAGGCCAAAGGCACTTGAGAGATTCTGCTATTCCGTTGGCAATCAGCTTAGGACAGGGACGCTGATTTGGGCTGTGCATAAGAACTGGTGGATGATTTGATTGAACTTCGGTTCCTGAGCTTTGGCGCTAGCATCTGGTTCAGTGGTTCAGGACAGGATCCCCAGAGTCTGTATTTTTCACAAGCTCCTCAGATGATGTTGAAGGCTGTGGTCATTGTGAAGTCACACTGCCACAGTGGGCTAGGTAACCATGAAACCCCTTTCTAACATGGAGGTTTTCCAAACCAGTGTTTTTCACCATGGATTCCACAGACCATTCAGCCTGTAATACGGGTTGCCCAACTTCTTCTCAAAGCCAGATAGTGAAGAATTTGGATTTTGTAAGCTATGTGGTCTCTGTCACTACTCAGATTGCAATTGTGATATGAAAGCAGTCATAGACAGTGTGTAAATGAATGGGGTTAGCTGTATTCCAATAAAATTTGGTTGATAAAAGGAGCCAGTAAGTCAGATTTGACCAAGGAGTTGGCTGACTCCTGGCCTATAAAAATTGGTGCTATATAAAAATGAGTCCATGAAAACTACAAAACCTATCTCTTCATGAATAATTATGATGCATAGTCGCATGTTAAAGACTCTGAGAAGGCCTGAGAATTAAAGGGGTTTGTTTAATTTTGGTATACCCAGAATTTCTCAGATTCATTTAACCGCAGAAACTTCAAATTATGCAACTTATTCTCAACCACTTAGAACTGGTGTTCCAGAGAACCATTTGGGAACCATTAATTCCTATCTTACAAGTAGGCAGCATATATAAGCATTTGCAGAGACTGTCTTCTGAGAGGTTAGGAAGGACACTTCCCTAAGACGCTAGTCTCAGGTTGCTAGTGCTGACCCGTAACTCATTCAAGGTGGTGTCCTTGGCTCAGGGTGCTGCACCCAGACTGAAATGAAGGCACTCCCCATGGAAATGCAGTTGTCAGGTTCCTTCATCAGAGATGGTTTTATTTTTTTTTATTTTTTTTTTTTAGAGATTTTATTTATTTATTTGACAAACAGAGATCACAAGTAGGCAGAGAGGCCGGCACAGAGAGAGAGGAGGAAGCAGGCTCCCCACAAAGCAGAGAGCCCGATGTGGGGCTTGATTCCAGGACCCTGGGATCATGACCTGAGCCAAAGGCAGAGGCTTTAACCCACCAGGCGCCACCCAGGCGCCTCTTCAGAGGTGGTTTTAAATGCAAGTGCTGGGACAGAAGATGCTGAGATATTTGAGAGATGTCACTGAAAAGACAGGAAGAAAGAGCAGGGAGAGGAGTGAACACTTTTAATAAGATTGATTAAATGTCCTCTTTATCCAGATCTGTGGTCTTAAGTGGGGAGATGCTTTGCCTTCCCAGGAATACCTGGCAATGTCTGGAGATGGTTCCGATTGCTCTGACTGAGGGTCAGGGATATAGCGCAGGCATCTAGTGGGGGGCCAAAGATGCTGCTGGGCATACCACACTGCACAATAGAGCCTCACCACCATCCCCCACAAAGGATTTTCTAGCCCCAAATGTCAGTAATTCCCCTGGTGAGAATCCCTGATCCAGATTATCTGATTTCTTCCATATAACAAGCTTGTGAGGTAGGTGGTATTATCTGTACTCTAAGGAAATGAGGAAACTGAGGCAAAGAGAAATTTGAGTATCTTTCCTCTGAGTTCCCCACAGTTAGTGACAGTATGAGCCCACACACCTAACAGCTCATTTTTAACTACCTATGGCAAAAACAACTTTCACTTCCATGGTCATTAATAGTCTGTGACTCAGTGGGCCCTCCCACAACTCCTTCACACCCCCTTTTGTTACCCCACCCCCTTTCATTTGCTGCTTCTGATACATTAGGTATACAGCATCCACCTTTGTCCCTCTCCCAAAAGTGTATCTCTAATGCCCACTAAAACACTGCTCATTTAAAGCTTGAATTTCATCTGGTGGGAGCCTCACCATCTATGTTCAGTTATGTTCCATTGAACCTACTGGTCTTGGTGTCACCTTCTGCAAATAGGAATGGTAACAGTATGTGCCCTTCCCATCTCGATTCAGTTCAACTCAGACACAAGCCATAGGCCCAGGATTATACATGGAGACTTAGGGGATCCGAAGAATGCAAACCTCCCAGGGAGAGTTCGCTGAGGTGATGGGATCTTTAAGGAGGAGGCACATTCCTCGTTTTTTATAAGCCTGTCCAGCTCCAGTGTTTTTCAGCGGCCTACAAGAATGCCGTCGAGTGTGAGAAAGGACCTCAGAGGGTCTGGACAACATCACCAAAGGGCAGTCGTTACCCCGATATTTGGCCTGGGGATAAGTGGGCTGGAAGTGCCTGCATGACAGCATATAGACTGGTGGAAAGTTAAAAGTTTCTAGGCAGAGCTCTCTCCAACAGAGCAGCCGTGAGAAGTGTAACTGGGACACACGGGGAGACCTTGCAGGCTTGCCTTCACTCCGGGGACTCCAGGTCAGTTAAGACACCTGAAGTCCTTGGGCTTGACTTTTATCATGGCTAAAGTGAGCTATGAATTTCAGACAGTCCATGAATAAGGAGCTTGTTTGTGGGAAGATGAAACCCCATGGATTATCATTAGGCACTGAGATCAAGACTCAGGAAATGAAAGCAATGGGATGGCATGAATACTTAAGATGGTGCATCATGGCGACCAGATTTGGGTGTGGCAGAGAATCATGAATTCTGCATGAAGACTGGCCTCCCCCTTTCTCTCATCTTGGGCTCCTTAAAAAGATGCCTACCCTTTTGCTCCCTCTCCATCTATACTAACTCTGGTCGTTCAATTCATAGTGTGAGAATATACTCCTGGAAGTAGAAATGACCAATGAGTCCACCATCATCCTGAAACAATTCTTTTCAAATCTTGAATCCTCATGGAAATGAGCAATGGCTGAACGCTGAGCTTTTGGTGCTTGCAAATGCCAGGAATTAAATAGTTTAAAAAAATGCATGTCCCATAAATGACCACTTCCCCTCTTCCCACCCATTAACAAAATAAATAATATCACGTCAGTGTGGTTTAAAGATATCTGACTGGGTGATGAATAGGGAACACTAGGGCACCTGCCCCAGGGGATTTATGGGGGCTGACTGGCACAGATGAATGCTTGAGGTGAGCTTGTTGAATTAGCTCATAGCTAGAGCTATGTCATGTTTTGGATATTTGTGATGAATCCTATTTTAGTTGGTTGTTCTATTAAATTGTATAACTTTGCTTTTGTGAAGTCCTATCCTTATAGAATTTCTAGAAGGGCAATAAGGGGAGTGGAAATAAATGATTTGGAACTGGTCAAAGCTAAGGCTCATGTCTTAGCTCTGCCACTTATTAGCTAAGTGGCTGTGCACCAGTCGTTTTGCTTTTCTAGATCTTAGTTTTGTTCAATAGTTAAATAATACCTTTCTAGTGGGATTCTTGTGAGAAATAAAGAAATAATGGTAATTTTGTTAAGTGCCTCGAATACACGAGGCACCCGGAAATGGTGACTGTTATTTTCAGTCGAACAGAAGGGAAATTATATTAATGTTTCTGTGAAGTCTCTCTATTAAGGTCTATTAGAGAGACCCAATCTTTCCCCAGAGAGAAGGAGAGCAACTCCTCATGATACCTGGTAATGAGTAGCAAACTGGCTATAATTTCAACCTGTCAGTTTTGTCTAGGTGGACCTCTGACCATTCTCAGGGGGCTAAGAAAGAAAGCAGGAGTCCCATAGTTAATAGGTTTAGAAGAAACCTGATTCGATTATAGGTAATTTACTATTAAGAGAATTCTTGCGGACACAGGGTTAACAGTCCTTCGGAGTGTAGTGGATCTGTTTCACGTTATCGTTTCTACGGTTCTGCGACCCAGTGACTCAAACTGGGCTGCCCTCTTAGCCTGGGAAATCCCTACAGAGGAAACTGGGGGGAAGGAGGCCCTTTGTGATTTTCTCAAAATGAATCACCAGTGATTACAGCCAATTCAATCTTGGATTCGTTCAACTATGTTACCTTGAAAAGTGGAAGCACCCTTGCCTTTCCCTTTTCCTTCCTTTGTTCGCCAGCCAGCCGCAAGTCCCTCGGCCCACCACACCCCTCACCTCTTACACAAAGACCTCCAGCTTGGAAGTTTCTGTGGCCCCCCTGGGGAGGAGCCTGCGGAAACTTCTTCCGCCATTCCCACCCTCCAGGCTTTTTTGGCAGGTGCTGGTTGACTACGTTTCCCTTGCTGCGTTGTTCATGTTTCGCGTTTCCTCCCTTTCAGTAACTCCTGATGACTGAGGTAATAATAATTGTTCCACGGAGTTAGCAAATGCCTGGGTGGGTAAAACTAGTCTTCATGGTGATGAGACTCTGAATGTCCTTGGTTAATCACGTTAAAGGCAGAGCAAGCTCTTTGCACAATCCTGACTAGGCTTTCATGCTGCCTCAAAAACCCTAGAAGGAGGTAGAAGCAAACGAAGCCAAACATTGGGATTTTAGGACAATGGACTCCTACAGGGGTCTGTCTGGACTATGTGGGGTCATGTCAGAGGGAAGAGGAGCTGTGAGCTTCCTTCCTCTCGCTGCACCTTTCCTCTGTTCCAGGGAGCAGATAAAATCGTGCTTCGAAGAGGGCAAAGCTGATGCTGGGACAGAACTTTTTAATTCTGTCCTCTATGATCCATTTCAGCCCCAAACCCCAAAACCCCAGCTCTGGCTGGTGTTGAGCTAGGTTAGGCTCTATCCCTGCCCTCCTAGGGAGAAGGACACAGAGACACGGATGTTACAACACAACTGCCTCTTCCAAATGTCAGCCTTGTACTCAAAAACATGGACTGAGTAAACATACTTTGCCTTCACAAATTTTGCCCTAAAATCATAGCAAGACAATAGTCACTCATACTTTTCTTTTGACTTCCTTCTGCCTCTCTTTTCCGTCTCTTTTCTATTTAGCCTCACTCTCACCAATACCCTCTGTGACATCTTGGGTCTGTAATACATTGTTACAAATGTACATTAAAATAAGTGCATAAGCAAGTAAATGTGTTCCTCCATGTACCACATACTCTGTGCGCCTCCTGTATTCCCAGCCGTGGGGAGACCACCCATGGGGAATTGTTGCCATATGCTACACCGCGTGTAGGAACAGGACAGAGATCTTCCAGAGCCTATGCCACGGAGCCAGCGGGGAAGGAGGTCAGTGGGGGGCAGAGGACTTCCCTGAAGATTCTGAGCTGAGTGTCACATCATAAATGGGGGTTTGCTACGGAGTCCTGGGAAAGGGCGCTCCAGACGGAAGGAGCAAAGAGTGCTAAGCTTCAAGTATTAGAGAAAGGAGCAAAGAAAAGAGTAAATTATTCATTTGCTCAGTAAGTATTTCATGAGAACCTACTTCCAAGCATCTATGACGTCAGTTTGTTAGCTGTGTCCATGATCGGATCTGGGGGGATATACCAGGAAGTGTGACATATGGTGTTGCTCTCAGGTTGCTCACAATCTAGTTACACACACACACACACACACACACACACACACACACACACACAGGCACATATGCAGGAATTCAGAGACAAATACTCAAAGAGAGCATACAATTAAGGACCAAAATAGCAGCCCTGATATGTTACTCACTGAGTTCAGAGGAGAAATTCTGCAGATAGCTCTGGCTGAGAAAAGCTTCTAGAAAGTGAGGGACTTTGAAGAAGGGGGTAGAATTTGGAGAGTGGAAGGAAGAGCTCTGGCAGAAGAAATAGGTCAGGAAGAGCAGCCATAGTAACAGGAATATATGGAAGCTGCCTTCACCCTCTGGCTTCTAGACCAATGGTTGGCACCGCCTCTCCTCTAGGCTCTTCACCCAGTGCCCTGAAGGAATGTTGAGGGGGCCTGTGACTCTCCAAAACATTGCATACAAATTATCTGTGAATTGTATGTGTGTTTTTCAGGGGAGATTTTTTTCTAGTTTTCATCAGATGTTCCGAAGAGTATCTCGAAATTGCTTATGAGCTTCTGCATTGTACTCTGACGTGACTCTATTACCATAGGCGTCCCTATCGTCGTTGCTTTAAAACTTGCTCTTTCTTTTTTTTTATTACAAGGAGAATCCAGTTTTCATCAACCTGAAGGGAAACACAGTTTCTCAGGGTGATGACGTTGATGTGTTCAAGGTCACTCAGGGAAACCAGGCCTCCCCAGCGAGGTCAGACTGGGAGGCCCACCCAGGCTCTTAGCCACCATGCTATCCTCCCCCACTCAGGATTCACATGGTCAGGCTCACCTCCACTCTTAAAGGGGCTTCTTCTATTCTCAGCTTGTGAAACAACACTCTGAGTAGTTGGCCCTGATCGCTGACCTTGACTTGAGTGTTAATTTTCTCCTTTTGACACCTGATTTTACTAATCATCATACTCTCCTTAGAAGAGCTGGTCCTTTGGAAACCGTGGTAACTGAGCATGCTTTACATACCTTCTGTACACCCCATCTTTTTTTTTTTTAAGATTTTACTTATTTATTTGACAGACAGAGACCACAAGTAGGCAGAGAGGCAGGCAGAGAGAGAGAGAGAAGCAGGCTCCCCACTGAGCAAAGAGCCCAATGTGGGGCTCAATCCCAGGACCCTGAGATCATGACCTGAGCTGAAGGTAGCGGCTTAACCCACTGAGCCACCCAGGTGCCCCCCACCCCATCTTTTTTAATGTGAAATTTCACTACAATAGCTACATGTGAACCTGATGTTCACGAATCGTGGTATCACCATTTTCAAGCCAATATTTATATGGACCTGACAGCAAGTGCACTGCATACGATCTTCTAAATTAACTATTCTTCTTTTTCTTTTTATTATCCACAAGCAGGGAGGAGATTATAACCAAGCCTCACATTCCCATCTCCTAATTTCATTTATGAGCTCATGACCAATTTTTTTCTGCTTAGCCCCACTATTCACTGTTCCCACCTGGATTATTTTGAAACAAATCCCATGTATATAATTTCACCCTTAAATTTTTCAGCATTATACAGGATTTAAAGTAGACTTCGTTATAAATAGCACAGGCCACTTGCCAGGTCATGGAAAAGTCTTGTGCTATATACAACAGCGTGTGAAAGAATTTTATTTACCAAGGCCCTAGTTGCTTCTCTGGAACATTTCTGTCTGGTCATTTCTATAGGTTTAAAAAGTCTTTTTGATAATGAAGGCTGTCACACTGTTGAGGTTCATTCTTGCTGTGAGTTCTAGTTTTAGGGAAATTAGTTCAGTGCAATTATGTATGTATAGTCAGTCGCGCTATAAAATATGTTTCGAAAACATGAGTTTGCTCCAATTCCACTGATATATTAAGGAACAACTTGGACATAACTGTATTTCATGTTTGTTTATGCATGATTTCATCCCAGGAAACAGTGCATGAATGACAAAACGGGCCCTTGCTGGAACCCGGCTGCGTGGAAAGACACCCCACCCCCACACCCTCTCAAACTCCCACCACCCACCTCAGGTCATAAACCACACCTATCTACATCTGGTGCTTTCTGTCCCATTTCAGATAAACCGGCTTCCACCCCTTCACAAATGCCCACAAGCTGCAACCCTTCCAATGTCCATTTCCATAAGCAAACGCCAGTCTTTTTCAAGGCAAAGTGCAATATTTACTGCAGTATATTTGCATTTCTTAATCATTGAATGTGGGAACGCTGTGTGACTGTTTTTCTTAGATTGTCAGCCTTTTTTCTTTAATGAATCCTGGACAAATTTCCAGGTGTTGTGTTTCTCACCCAGGGCTTCTCAACCTTGGCACTAGCGGTATTCTGGGCTGGGTAATTCTGTGCCGTCGGAAGTGTCCCATGCTAAACACGGGGCTAAACACCATCGCTGGCCTTTTCCCTCCGCCTTCTCTTCACCATGGCCCACCGGGGTGAAAACCAAAACTGTCTGTAGACATCAGCATTGTCCACTGAAGGGAGGGGCCAAAGTATATGAGATGTTGAGGTTTGACGAGTGATTGAGATCCTCTGCTATAACCCCATTTCCTTTGAGCCCTGTGGTACTTATCATAGTACTCTGCGTAGCATGATAACTTTTACGAATGCATGTGTCCCATCCTAGGAGAAGTGACTGTCCATACGCAGTGAGTGTCTCCACAGGGAGACTTAGGCTGAACGCATTTATAGGTCACTGCTGCCTTCTATTCACTTTGCATGGAGTTAACAATGTAAATTCCTTAAATTAAGAGAATCACTGACCTCTGATAACATCTTTGCTTTCAAAGTACATAGACCTTGAACCATACAGAATCTTATCACAAAAATAATATTAACAACAATAGCTATTATTTTTGGATATTCTTTAAGAACCGAGCGCTCTGCTACAAGCATTCTATTCAGGTTCATAGTCTCTGTGGGAGCCACTATCCGTCAGCGCCCTTTAACAGCAGAGTACTCTGAAGGAAAACTGAGTCCTGGAGGGAAGAGGAGGTTTGCCTGAGGGCAGCCATATAGCAGGGGACGAAAAGCATGAGGACATGGTACCTCTAACTCTCAAGTCTACATCCTCATGCCCCTGGAGCCTCCCTACTTAAGGGTATCAGCAACTATAGTTTTTAAAGATTTATTTATTCATTAGAGAGAGCGCAGACAGGGGGAGGGGCAGAGGGAAGACTACAAGCAGACTCCCCAGACCAGGGACCCCGGCTTGGGGCTTCTCATGACCCAGAGATCATGACCCAAGCCAAAGGCAGATGCTTAACTGACTGAGCCACCCAGGTGCCCCAGGATATCAGCACCTATGTACTAAGCACTTACTCCTTTTCCCAGAATAGTGACTGTAATATTGGAAACACAGCAAATAGGTGAAAAGTCAAAATACGCAAATGAATTATCTCATATTACCACAATGAAGCCCTATGCTGACATCAAAAATAAGGTGGTAGAAAAAGAATTCTAGGAAGGAAACTTTCATGCTTTATTTACCCAACAGCATATGTATCTGTTTCTACAAAGAAACATAGTAGAAGGTGTTATAGTAAATCAGTAAATCAGGAAGCACCATTATTATGTCTGCACGCTAGGATTACTGGTGACTTCTGACCTCATCATTTTGCCTAACCATATTTATGAAATCTTCAGCTATAAACATGTATTATATGTATAATGTGTAATATCTAAAGAAACATGCTTTTAAAGAGAAAACTAAAGCCCGAGATAGTGCAAGAGATAATAAAAAGCGAACTAGACACTTAATGAGTTCAAGTTGGATTCAACTCTAGAATAGAGAAAGGGTTTGCAGATGTGATTACAAAACCACTGTCAGCAATCTTAGAGAAATCAGAGACTGGGAGTGAAGCCAGGGAATTGGAGATGGGAATATGTTATTCCAGTTTTCAAAAATGAGAAAAATGTGGATTCTAAAAGCTATAAGGCAATGGATATAGCATTCAGAACCCGATTATTCAACATGGGCTTTACGGACATTTAGGAAGGAGAGCTCAGCCCCAGGCAGCTGGGAGCTTGCAGAGGTCCGGGTCATGCTGGCCGAACTTTATTTCCTCTTTCAATACTTTCTTTTTGGTAGACCAATCAAATATGGCAGACATCGTGCACTTTATTTCCAGCAAGAGCACTTGATAAACAGGTGTGTGCTTCTCCTGGTGGAAAGCGTGGGCTAGATGATAAATTGAAGAGGTGGATTCACAGCTCCCTGAATTATTCATATAAATTACCAACGGCTACCTATTGTCTGAGTGAGGAAGGTACTGTGCTAAGCCTCTGCACACACACGCTTGTCACATGGGTGCCATTGTTATTCCTATCTTAAGAGATGGAGAAACACGGGCTTAGAGAGTCTGTCGTATTCTTGAAGACAGCCTGTATATAAATAGCCGAGTTGGGAATTTGCTTTTAACTATTAATGTCGTTTTGCCTTTCTAATAAATAAGAGTTCAAATGAGGGCTTTCATTACAGACCACAGGTCTTTATCTCTTGCAGTATATTGATATATATTCCATGACTTGGAAGAGAGCACAGAGCTAATACTTGTCAGACTGGAAGATGATATGCAGCTGGGGTGTTAGACCCCTAGCTTCACAACTGCTCCCTTTCCTTTGATTGTAGGAGTGGGTTCTTCCACCGGCAGGCCTGGGACAGAGTACCAGAGACACATGGGCATGAGTAGAAACCAAATTTCAGTCCTCTTTCTCCAAAAATGTATTTGCTGAGGTCACCATGAAGTTCAACCCTTTCTGTGCTTTCCATGGACTTTTTGCCTGAATAACAGAGGACTTTGGCCTATTTATTTCACTAGCTGTTTCAGTTGCAAATAAATCTTTGGCCAAAAACCAAACAAACCAAAAAATCCTTCTGGCTCAAAAAATAAAGAATTTATCACTTTGTTAAACTTTCCCCAGCAGATGGAAGTTGGAAGGAAAAAAAGAGAGAAAGAGGGAAGGAGGGAGCATGAAAGAACAAAGAGATGGAAAGGGAAGGAAGGAGAGCAAGGAGAAAAGTAGGAAGGAAGATAGAAAGAACGAAAGAGCAGAACAAAGAATGAGAAAAGAAATTTCTTCTTTGTGGAGATAATCAAGTGTGTTTCTAAGGCAGCAGTGGAAAATGAAAGAGGTTACAATTTCCCCAGCTGTTTGGTCTGGGACACAGTATAAACAAGCAGCTCCCCCCCTAGTCTGGACCCCAGGAGGTTGTGGGTCTCAGTGGAGTCCAAGTGCCCATACTTTCCACTTTCCAGGAGACCCCTGCTTGCTGAGTCAGCAGAGCCCTGGAGCAGATGTGGGTGGGATCTGACTGTTTCTCTTTTTCATTCTTCTGAGTGCCAATGGCAGAGTATGCTGGTAAAGGGTGATGTCTTGAAACAATGGAGGTCAGCTCTGATTAGGAAATTGGGACACAGTTCACAGATCCTTCCTGACTGTGGAGTTTGAGTTTGTGGTGAGGTTTTTCTTAGCTGCTGTTATGAAATGTGCATGATGAGGATTTGGCCAGGAATAGAAGCTAGGGCTGGTGTTCTGCTGGGCTTAACTTTTATTTTATCCTGCATCAAGAATACCTCCTAGTATATTTGCATCAGTGGGTTGTTCTGCAGTCGTTAGAAAGGATGGACCACAGACCTGTGGGGCTTGGCCGGAAAAGATGGCTGTAGTCTATCTGTTGCAGAAGCACCAGTGTAATTTGACATGGTTACCTTCGATTACCTCTTGGGGTTAGGGTTACAGGGGATTTTTAAATGTTATATTTTTCTCCCTTGTTTTTATTTTTATGCTAATAATTATAGCTAATGTGTATGGAGGGTTTCCTGTGTGGGTATTATTTCCTGTGGGTGCCAAGCCAAATGTTTCATAGGAATCACTTCATTGACTCCTTGCAAAGAGATCTATGAAATATGTACTATTAACACCCTCATTTTACTGATGATGCAACATAAGTCCCTTGCCTAAGGTTATGCAACCAGAAAGCATGAGAAGACCACACGCCAATCCACACTAAGGCCCATTCTCATTAGCACCACAAGACAAGATTTTTTATTTTTTCTGAAATCGATAAAACTGTTTCAACGAAAATGGGTCTTGACCATTGGTTAAATCAAATTTTGAACAAAATGCAGCCATTTCAGATGAATTGGTAGACAAAGTAATTAAGGACGATGTAGAATGTTCGAGATACTCTGTTCTGTGAGAGCAGGAGCTCAGGCATCCTTCCATTGTCTGCATCTGTAGGTAACCCAAGAAAACACAGAAGTATCTCTTCAGACATGGTGACTTCTATTCTCTCAGTGTTGGCATGGGGAGAAGTTGAGACTCTTTTGATTTTTAGTGTCTTCAAAATTTCTGTGAACAAAAGGGTAGCAGCGTCTCCCTCTGCCTTCCTGCCTCCCAGGGCAACTGCCTGAACACCCTTTTGTGAGTTTCTGGAACAAGACTTTGTCGGCCCTTTTCTCCCCTCTGGGACCTGCCACATCATGGGCTTTAGCTTTCTTTGGCCAGACTCTGAGCTGGTGCCTTAGACACAAGAAACAGAATCCAGGGCATCTGAAGAGTTGGCAGAGTACTGGACTCTAAGCCTGCCCCCAAAGTTTCACCTCTCCGTTTTGTGTGCACCTTGGGGCAGCCCACAAAGGCCAAAGCCTGGCTCATTAAAAGAGGATTATTAGAGATAAAGCCTCTTGACTCCCAGGGCTCAGGGTACAGGGTGTGTCCACTGGACAGGTGAAATTTAAAAATTATGTTCATGTTTCCACAAGGGTTTCCATAAGAAGCAGCTGCAGAATGTCTCTTGAACCTGAAAGACAGGCCATGTATCAGGCAAAGGGACCCATTGCAGGCAAAATGTCTTGCCCTTGTACACGATATGCCTTTTGCCTGGAATCCCATTGTTCATATGAGAACTATCTATTGCATGTTTACTACATGCGAGATACTATTCCAGGTGCTTGGAAGGCAGAAGACAAAAAAACCCAATCCCTTTCCCTGTGATGCTTGACATTCCAGTCCTTGTACCATCTTGCTTCCTTAGAGAACACCTGCTCATGCATTAAGACAGAGAGTTGTAGGCCCACCCTGGAAGCTTCCATGGTCATCTAGGGGGGAGAGAGTTAGGCACACTTTCCTCAGATTCCATTGTATTTTATTGGCACCCATTTTTCTATTATATAACTTATTATACATGTGCTTGTTTATGTGTAATGTATTATTTGTGTCTTTTTTTCTTTTGAGGGGTTCTTTTAATTTGTTTATTTGACACAGAGAGAGAGAGCACAAGTAGGGGGAGCAGCAGAGGGAGAAGCAGTCTCCCCACTGAGTGGAGAGCCCGACGCAGGGCCCAATCCCAGGATCCTGGGATTGTGACCTGAGCTGAAGGCAGATGCTTAACCGACTGAGTATCCAGGCACTCCTGTTCGGGTCTTTTTCTCAAAGAGCATGAGATACCTGGGTTCAAATCCAGTTTCCACCACTCACCTAGCTATGTGACCATGGGTCAGTCACTTAACTCCCCTGAAAACCAGTTTTTCCATTTGTATTACAGAGACATTAATATGTAATCCAAAAGATTGGTACAGGGTTTACAAGAGAGGTGAAAACCTGCTCATACAAAAACACACATGTAAATATTTATAACCTCTTTCTTCATAAAGATCAAAAACTGGAGACAAACCAAAATGTCTTTCAACGGATGAATGGACCCTAAGAGTGTCCTGCATTCATACTACACAACCCTGAGAAGAATAAGTTGATACAGGAAACAAGATGGATGAACATCAGCTACATTATGTTAAGTGAATGAAGCCAGAATCATAAACCTACATATAATATAATTCCATTCATGTGACATTCTGCAAAAGCCAAAACACAAGGACAGAACAAAGACCATTATTATGAAGGGATGAAGTGAGAAGAGGGTTTGGCTACAAATGGGTAAAAAGGAACTTTTTGAGATAAGATATTAGTCCTTATCTTTATGTTAGTAGCTACACAACGGTATTCATTGGTCCAAACTCACAGAACTGTACATTGTAGACCTGTGTTGGATGGGTGGATGGATGGATGGATGGTTGGAAGAAAGAAGAGAAAGAAGGAAAGCCGTGCAACTTCAAACTTCAGAAAATTTAATGCCTCTGAATCTTTTACCAACAGGAAATAGAAAACAGTGAATAAATTCCTCTCTAATGGCTTAAGTGGCCTCCCAAAGGATGGTCCCACAAGAATAACTTGTCACAGTTGATACCAAGAGTTGGCCAACTCAGTAATGCACAGTCATACTTGTTTTCACTCCTTCCTTGCTACATCCCATTATTCTCCTCATGTTCGCTTTTTGGCATTGCACTTGTTAATAACATACTAAAAAATCTTTTGCCCTGGCTTTGCTTTCAAAGAAACCTGGGCTAAGCCAATAGGCCATGTGACTAGGTTCTTGCCAGAAATAGGAACAGAAATAACGTGGGCTGCCTTTATTTCTAGGCCTACCCTCTTTGGGCATTCTCCCCTTTGTACTCCCTCCTTTCCTTCCTGCTGGAACCCCCACTACAACAGAGATTCAAATATGCAGAATTGAATTTGAATTCAAATTCAACCCCCTAAGATATGGCAGAACAACAATAGGGAAGGAGCTTTGGTTTCTTGATGACTCTGTAGGGAAGAAACCCTGCCATCCTAGATAGTTCATCTCAGGACTGTTAGACAAGAAAGAACAAAATCTCTCTATTTGTTAAGCCGCTGTATTTTGGGGGTCTCTTTGTTATAACAACCAAGCCCTTGCTTTAACTAATATGGGGGAATATTATGGTTTCTCAAGTAACCTGTACAATGGTGACTCTTCTAAACACATGGTGATGATACATTTTATCACTGAAATGGTGACACTTTTAAGGGTAAAGGAAATGCTATTAATAAGGCTTTGGGATAGTGGGAGTAAACTAGTCTTCCCATTTGTAAACAACTTCCAAGCTCTTCTAAGAAGATACGTGACATTTACTTGGTTTCGTAATTTCATGACTAGGATTGGGAGGAAGGACGGAGAGCGGCAATAATATTGGTAGCATCTGTCCAAGTAGAGGTTATTGGCTAGAAAGTTGCTGGTCATTGTCCAGGGGGTATGGATGTGGCAAACAGCAAGCAGGCCTGCAGATCTATATACTTTGGAATCGTAGGTGAGCCTGAAAGGATTTCTAACATGTCTCAGAGTATTTCACGAATATAAGGAGCCAGTGTCTTTGTCTGCATTTGAGTGGAGAGGAGCCTATAGGTAGATCTTCAAGTTCACAGATGGATGGATACAGAAAATGGATATGAGGACGCCCATGGTGCAGTCTCACATTCTGCATCTGAAGCCCCTTTCCAGGTAATCGTTGAGACGTAGGGATCCCAGAGTGTTGCATCAGGGGCCAAGTGACAAAGAGGTGCTCTTAGCTTGAAGGAAGCGCATTGTCCCTACAAGCCTAAACTTGACTAAAAAGCAGGAAATTCAGGAAGCCATAGTCCCCCATTGGGACCTGCAGAGCTGGCAGACTAGTGAACATCAGAGCTCAGTTCTACGCCTGTTTCTCCCTCCATGATTTCATGTATGCCCACGTATGCATTACTTGTTCAATGAAACAGGTTTTCTTTTTTAAGACACGGAACATACCACCAGAAAATCAAGCCAGAAGGTTGATATACAAAGAAATTGAGCACTTGAAATGATTTCCATCACTTAAAATTGGCAAAATGCTTTCAAGCCCTCCTCATGAGGACTGACCCTTTATCCACACAATTTTCCTTCTACTGTAAACCCTGTTGCTGAGCATATTGGGATTATTATCAACCAAAACCCGCATTCCACAATTTCACCCCCAATCCATTGCTTTCTGTTCTGTTTCCTTTTCCAGGGTTTTCCCTGACTATTGTCCCATCACTCCAGGAGGCAATGTAGTGTGAGATAGGCTTACCTCTGGCTAGCTAAACTTTGAGCAGGCTGGTAGTCCCAGAAAAGGTTATTTACAAGGCCACATTATGAAAGTTACAAAGCAGTTAGTTGGAGAGAGAGGAAATGTGAGCATTCAGATGCAAAAAAAAAAAAAAAAAAAACACCCAAAACTTTAAAACCATAATCTGCCAAATAAAACTGTTTCCTTGGAGCTAAGTAAATATTCTCCCAGGGATGGACCTGAGGAATTAGACAGCTGCAACTATTTATGGTTTCCCCTGTGTCTCCTTCTCTCCTCTGAGTCAAATCAGCTCTACAGAAAGCAGCGACAGTTCCTTTATAAAACCTCCCTATTCCCAGCAAGAGACAGAGGCAGTGCCTGAGTAGAATCGAGAGCCAGCTGCCATTGAAGTGTTCTGACCATCTGCTGCTTCCTCATTTTCCCCTCCTCTGTCCACATTTAAATGTTTTTCCTGATTCCTCTGTTTGTAGGGAGCAGATGGGATGGTCATCACCATATCGCACTTAACCAAACACCTACTATGTTCTAAGCACCATGTTAGTGACTTGATAGGAATTATCTCATGGGACCCCCATAAAAATACTTGAGGTGTTATTGCCCCATTTTACTGATGGTAAAACTGAAGCCTATGAAGATGAAGAGATTTGCCTAAGGCAATATGTTGCTAATATGTAGGGCCTTCTGAACCTTAAGCCTCTCTCTTTTTTCCTAAAGAAATTTGTGCCACAGTGATAAAATTTCAGAAAAGTCGTGAAGGATGTGCAAATATCTTAGCACCTTTTCAATGCCCTCTTTTCAAGTCAAGGGAAACACTTGGCTGCCCTGTACCACCTTTCCCAAAACTGCCAGGGGTCCCAACAGTAGTGGTATTTGCATTTGAATACGGGTCTTCCAGAAAACTAGACAGTGAAAGAGCCAAAGAAACACATCTAAATGTTGAATTTCAGACCATGCTCCAAGTAACAGGGAAGATCTTTGGTAGATCAGTGAGCCTCCCCAAGGCTCCTTTCTCAACTCCAGGTAGCTAGCTCCTACTGTGAAAATCTCAACAACCCTGGGTTTCAGCAATGTCAAGTTCATACAGAAGACTACAAAATGGCTACATGTTAAGCTTTTCGATTCATTAAAACCAGAACAACAACAAAAATTCTTTAAGCCATTGCTATGATTCCACAGTTTTTTGAGGGGGGTGGGGCGGTGGCAAGCCCTATTTGTTCAGATCAAGAGAGTAGAAAGATTCAGATCCCTGACTGTGTTATGATGAAGCGAACAAGGTGCTTGTTTTCTAGCAAATAAAAATGTGTTCTTTGGATACTCTTCTTCCTCGAGTCCCTGGAACATGCCTTTGGTCTGCTGTTGCAAATCTAAAACATTCCAGTTGGCAGAAAAATAGACTGTTTTTGTGGTGGACAACTGTGAGTTGAGTTCGGACAATGATTGTTCTGCTTCCAGAAAGTCCCGGGGGTGGGGGAAGGGTGGGGGCAGAGAGAGGAAGGGGACTTGTAACTCAGCCAGGTGTTAGACACCTCCTCAGGGGTCCTCTTCTGCTAGTCCCCAGAATCCCAGTACTGGAACAGACCCCACTGACTTTTTCCAAAGTTTGAGCTTTATTAGAGAGGCAGAGCCTAGGGATTTTTCCACGAACAGTTCTTCAAGCTCCGGAATTCAGGCTCTGACCTCCTGGTACAAGTGAACTTGCATATACCAACCTCTAAGACGCGGTGTGACTATAAAGCATTCGTTTGTTTTTCTTTCCATAGGCTTTTCTTATTTTCAGGAAGCGAGGTTGAATAAGAGGAGTATTGGGGATGTTATTTGGCTTAGAAGCAGGTTTGTAGAAAAGAATGTCACCCTAGGGGTTTTCTGTGATAGGTAAATTTTTTTCCTCTGCTAAATGAATAATTAATGTTGTAATATGGAACTGGCCCTTAATTTAGACAATTTATATGCATGAATGCCCACCCCTTCTTTCTCTCAAAGCAAATGGATTCTTTTAACCTACTAAGAGGACTGGCCTAAAATAAGTAAACATTTGGGTGGTCTGTTGATATTCACAGAGCACATTTGAAATTAACTAATTTGCCTTCTATGAGAAACAGACTTTAATGCTGTTCAAAGAGCTAGAGCTTTGAAATTAAGTAGCACAAGTTGTCTTTGTATATCCGCTGAGTTGCTTAGGTTGTTGTTTTAATGGCAGTATGTACTAATGAAGAGAAGGGGGTTGCCAGAGCTAGGGACAGAAGGCCAGGATAGGCCTCTTGTTAAAAGTGAATTTCAACTCTCAGGAGTTGAATAGGCAAATTAACCATATATTGGACTCCAGAGTCTTAACACATAGTTACGCTCTGTCTCTCTTCCCCCCTGACTTCCTGTGTCTCCATCTCTGGCCCAGGAGGGTGCCTCTAGGCTACATCTGGGGCTCCTTCCGGTTGGGTTCAGCTAGAGAGTGATACTGACAAGGAAATCAGCAGGCAGGAGAGAGAGAAGTCACAGTGTTTCTTCCCTCCTCCCTTAGTGTTTGTCATCTCCCTTGTGGCAGTGACTAAGGCTACCACTTATCTCTTCAGCCCAAGGGATGGTTGTCCTAGTCAGTTTGGGCTGCTCTAACAAGTTACCATAGCCTGGGTGGCCTAAATATCTGAAACAAGAAATTTTTTTTCCCACAGTCCTGGAGGTCGGGAAGTCTGAAATCAAGGTGCTGGCAGATCTGGTGAGGGACCATTTCCTGGTTTACAGATGGACCTTTCTTTGTATCCTCCTAGGATGGAGAGCCAAGAGAGAAACAAGCCCCCTGTCTTCTCTTAGAAAGGCACTAATCCCATTCATGAAGGCTCCATCCTCATGACCTAATCACCTCCCAAAGACCCTACCTCCTAATGCCATAACTGGGACTTAGAATTAGAACATCTGAATTTTGGGGCATAAAACATTCAGTAAGAATGGCTATGACTACATAGGTTTGCCAGTCTTTTGGTGCCCTGCCACCTCCTGCTTCTCTGTACCCACACCTTCCTTCATTAACACCTCATCATTACAACCGACCTCAGGGGTGGGGGTGCATCCTTTTTACTGCCAGGATCCTGATAAACCACCCAACTGGCTTTTCCTCAATAAGCCTAAGAAATATTAGGAATTGGGCTCTTTATGGTGACCCAAGATCAGTAGTAATCACAATGGGAGCCAATGCTTCCTGAGGGCTTTCCGTGTCCCCATGGATTGTGCTAAGCACTGTACACAAAGATACCTAGGAAGTGATGTCTGAACATGTTTCTCAAAGTCACAGGCCACGAGGGGCAGAAACCATTTATAGGGCACTTACAGCTAATGTCGATTTAAGTCCAAAGAAAGTGATCTTTTAAAAAGTAATAGTAAATATTAATTTTGTTAATACTGAGTATTAATAAAAATATTAAACAATACTTTAAGGGCACTGGATAAATGTGGATGAGAGGACTTTTTCAGCAAAATCTCCTTTTTGCTCAATACTTGCTACAAATAGCTTTACCATTCTTGTCATAAGAGCAAAAGAATTTATCTATCTTTCCCCCTCTCCTATCTTCTCTTTGACGAATCCACAGGCACACAGAACAATTATCATCATCCTACCATCTGCCAGGGGCAGGGCAACAAGACCTTAGTTATACGCTGTGGGGACTGGACATGGGAGGAGGAATTTCCATGCTTCCAGGGACACTCTCTGGGCTATTTTGGGTTTTGACCATCTTAAGATTGGTTCTTTGTTGCTGATACATTTGCTTATATGCTTCCCTTCTCTGTGGTTCTCTCTATTCTAAAAAGTAAACTTCTTCAAATGTATGTATTCTGCTATAAGGAAGAGAAAATGAAAGAAGTTAGAAAAGGGTTGGGGGCAGAGGGTGGAGGGGGGTTGGTGTTTTATGTCATGTATGGTGTCTTTGTTCTTATTTCTTTTCTTTTCCCAAAAATAATTGTCCAAATTGCAAGTTCTAGTAAGTTTTTGGGTTGTTGGATTGGGCATTGTTTGGGCAGTGCTGTTTTTGGTGCTAAAGGCATGTGTATGTTTGTGTATTTGTCTGACACTCTTGACTTCTCAAAGTCAACTGAGATTAGGTACATTGGTTTTTCCGACTAGTCTTTGGGAAGACTGTTGTCTATCACAAATGCCACGCTTTCCCATCTTGGGTATGTATACTCCTGATGATACACTAAACTCACCGAGAACAGGCAAATTCAAGATCAATATGAAACATCTTACTGGAAGAATGTGAGACAAGTTATGATCAAATGAAAAGAAAATCATCATGGATGGGAAGGCAGAATTCCCACGCCTTTTCAAAATCAGATGAAAGGTGTTACATGTTTCTTTCTCAGTAACTATAAGGAATAGTCCTGGATTTCCAGGAGTTACAACAATAGTAATAGCTAACATTTATAGTGTCAGACTTCATCTAATCTAATCATCACACTAATCCTATGCTGTGCCTGTTATGATTTCCATTTCACAGATGAGGACACTGACGCTCAGAGAAATTAGATAACTTGTCCACTAGTAAGTGGGAGAGTACTGATTTAATATTACATCACCTCTCTGTTTATGCAAATTTTCAAAACTTTATTTTTAATTATGTAGCCATGTATACTCATTATTACTATTATTATTATTATTATTATTATTATTATTTTAATCTTAGGGCATCTGGACGGCATAGTCAGTTAGAGCGTCCAACTCTTGGTTTCAGCTCAGGTCTGATCTCAGGGTTGTGAAATCGAGCCCCATGTCAGACTCCACGTTCAGCAGGGAGTCTGCTTGAGGGCTCTCTCCCTCTCCCTCTGCCCTTCACTCCTCTCACATGTACTCTCTCTCTCTCTCAAATAAATAATCTTTAAAAAATCAAACCATACAATATTCTAGAAAGTACAAAAGAAGCAAATTTCAGTCTTCCTCAACTTTTTTTCTTCTATTATGTTTTTATTTCTTTCTTTTGTATTATCCTGGCAGTGACCTCTACAGGCCTTGACCAAGATCTACAAAGCAGACTCTTAATCTCTATGCTGTGCTGCTATATTGTTGGAAAAGCTGAGAATCACTTCCACTAATTTTGCCAAGAGAACCATCTTCCCCATATTTAATTTAGACACTCTTTAAATCAAATTCGTACTACATGCATCTGTTTAATCCCTTTGTCAGTGTATATTTCTTTGAAACTTAGAAATATAATAGTCTAAAATATATGGTGGGGATATGTTAAGGATTTCTCTAATTCAGTAACAAGGGACAAAGCCGGTTCAAAGGAGGATACAAGAAGCTGATATATATTTATTCAGTTCAGACATGTTGGAACAAGATTGCAAATATAGATACAAAACTGATTAATTGGGTACCTGGGTGGCTCAGCGGGTTAAAGCCTCTGCCTTCAGCTCAGGATGATCCCAGTGTCCTGGAATCGAGCCCTGCGTCAGGCTCTTTGCTCAGCAGGGAGCCTGCTTCCTCCTCTTTCTCTCTCTCTCTCTGCCTGCCTCTCTGCCTACTTGTGATCTCTGTCTGTCAAATAAATAAATAAAATCTTAAAAAAAAAACTGGTTAATCTCCTTCAGGGCAATAAAACCATACGTTATGGAGTTATCTTTTCTTCTGAGCAAAAATTAGTTGCATCTTTACAGAACAAAATCTGTTTATAACTTACCAGTTTCTACCAGCTGACATCTGACTTTAGAGTCCAAGCTCTAATTAATAGTAAATTTTAACACAAATTTACCTTCCTTTAGAATGGCTATATAATAGAACTCTCTGCAGGGATGGAAATGCTCTTTATCCATGCTGTCCAATATAGCCGCCACTTCTTATAGCCATTAAACACTTGAAATGTGTTTAGAAGGACTGAAGAACTGACTTTTTAATTTTATTGAGTTATTTATTTTTTATTGAAGTATAGTTGGCATACAATATTATATTAGTTTCAGGTGTATAATATATGATTCAACACTTCTATACATTACTCAGTGCTCATGATAAGTGCAATCCCCACCTGTCACCATACAATGTTATTATAGTATTATAGACTATATTCCCTATGCAGTACTTTTCAACTCTGTAACTTATTTATTTTATAACTTGGAAGTTTGTATATCTTTATTCTTTTATCTATTTGGTCCATCCCTACACCTGCCTCCCCTCTCATAACTGCCAGTTTGTTCTCTGTAATTAAGACTATTTCATTTTTTTGTTTCTTTCTTCATTTCTTTTATATTTTAGAGTCCACATATAAGTGAAATCATACAGTATCTTTCCCTGTCTAACTTACTTCACTTACCATAACACCCATCTAGGTCCATCTGTGTTGTTACAAATGCTAAGTTCTCACTCTTTTTTATGGCTAAGTAATATTCCAGGGTGTGTGTATCACATATGTACATATCTTCTTTATCTATTCATCTATCAATGAACACTTGGGGGCTTCCATATCTTGGATGTTGTAAACAATGCTGCAATAAACATAAAGATGCACATAACTTTTCAAATTAGTGTTTTTATTTTCTTTGGGTAAACACCCAGCAAGGGAATTACTGGATCATATAATAGTTCTATTTTTAATTTTTTGTGGAAACTCCATGCTGTTTTTCACAGTGGTGAAATATAAACATCAGTTTATATTCCCATCAACAGTGCACAAGGGTTCCCTTTTCTCCACATCCTTGCCAACATTTGTTGTTTCTTTTCTTTTTGATGCTAGCCATTCTGACCCATCTGAGGTGATATCTCACTGTGGTTTTGTTTTGCATTTCTCCGATGATTTGGGATGTTGAACATCTTTTCATGTGTTTGTTGGCCATCTGTATGTCTTCTTTGAAAAGTGTCTATTCAGTCGTTAAGCATCTGCCTTTGGCTCAGGTCATGATCCTGGGGTCCTAGGATCAAGCCCCGTATCGGGCTCCCTTCTCTGCGGGAAACCTGTTTCCCCCTCCCACACTCCCTCTGCTTGTGTTCCCTCTCTCACTGTGTCTCTCTCTGTCAATTAAATAAATAAAATATTTTTTTAAAAAAAGAAATGAATGATGTCTATTCAGGCCCTCTGCCCATTTTTTAAATCAGGGCTTTTTTTTTTTTTTTTGGGTTGTTGAGTTGTATAAGTTTTTTGGTGTGTTGAGTTGTATAAGTTCTTTATATATTTTGGATATTAACCCCTTATTGGATATATCATCTACAAATATCTTTTCCCCATTTATTAAATGATCTGTTCATTTTGTTGATGGTTGCCTTCACTGTACAAAACTTTTATTTCATTTTAATTCCAATTTAACTTTAAGGGGCCATATGTGGCTAATGGCGACGATACTAGTGCAGCTCTGGAGCATCAGATGACCCTTGGGGGCTAATTAGAACAGTTAGTGAGACATTGAAAGGGGTCATAGTCATCTTTCGGCCTTATTTCCAAGTTTCGGGGCATTTTTCTTCACATTTTTGTTTCTCCTACCGTTCCTTCCATTAACCTTTATTTTTCTTTCTTTGCTCTGAAGAGCAGGAAGGGACGGTCTGTTTACAGACTGTTGCCCGCCAGTGGCTCTCATCCAGCTCTCAGATCAAACTGATGGCCCCTCTGAGAATGGAGGACGCAGTCCCTGGGCACTGCAGTCACGATGGACATTACACACAGCTGTGGCCCGAGAGAGCTGACGTGTTCTCCTGTGGAGCTGAGGAGTAAATGTCACGAGAAAAGCCCTTGAAAATGGTTCTCACCCCCTTTCTTCATTGCAGACCGCCCAGAATGAACTGCTCTTAAATGTCGAACTTTTGTAATCTTAGTGGTTGGGAAAGTCTTCTGATAAGGAGATTCTAGGGTAGAAGGGTGATGAGGTTTTAATTGGTTATCACTGAAGTTCCCAAAGAGATCTCTCATAAAGGAAATAGACTAGTGTAACCTTCCCCCCAAAAAAAGAAAAAAAGGAAATGTGTTGTGCTTAGGGTAAGGGGATGCATGAAGGATTTGTATTAATTTATTTTGGAAAGCTATATGAAATGAAGGAGATTAAAAAAAGAGGGAGCCTCTATTGATCCCTCATCTACTTTACTCAGAAGGGGGACAGATAAGCTGACTGTATCATAGAAACATTTATTGCTTATATGTTTCTGGCTGCATCAGCCCACTTTTGCCTCTCTTAAAAGCCCCTCTGTGACCAACCCTAAGAACTTCACCAATCCATGGATGGAGTTAATGCCTCCAGAGCAGTGGGATCTAAGCAGTTACATTTGGCTCGCTTTGTACTAAAACTTTGTACTAAAACTGCCAGTAGCTTGGAGTTCTGCCCTGGATATGCTAGGACCCTGCTTCTGAAAGAGGCTCAAGGCACAAGGGTTCCAAATTTGGAATCACTCTGCCGGCCCTGACAATTGGGGTGACTCAATTTCTTTAATCTTCCCAACTTTCTTGTTCCCTCAGATAACTGAACACTTTATCGAAGGTCAAGCAAACTTTGCTCTAAATCATTAGAGGGTCCAGAAGAGGTAGGTTAAAGAGAGTCCTGATTGTTCTCAGTCTTGAAATTTTACTTTTTAATTATTTTTAAGCCCCTTGTATTAAAAAGAAGTCTATAGAAACATATAGAACTTTAAAAAAAAGAAACATATATAAGTTACCTGATCCAGAATCCCCATTGATTTCTTTAAGCTAACTGAAGACTAACTAGAAATGGGTTTATTGTCTTACTGCTCTTGTTCAAAGGCTTTCTAAAGTGTATGTTCACCTTCCTGCCTTGATAATCACAGTAAACATGATGCATCAGATATTTCTTGTAATGTCATATGCCATGCTATGCCTGTATCTCATCATTTTCCACTTAAGTTCCCACCAAGTAATGTCCCCTTTCAGAGAAATGCGACTGAGTTGAACATTCAGTAGTTTGAGTACCTCCCCTTGAACACATTGGGGGACTCTTCTGAAACCCACTTTGCGTTACCATCTCATTTTCTTTCTGTGTCCAGCGAAGGCTGATCGAGTGCTTCCTGTGAGCTGGCCATTGGGCTAAGTGCTCTAAGTGAATGTCTCCTTAATGCTCCCAGCACTGAGTTAGTGTTAGTTTTCTCCTTAGGAAAAATGAACACATTGAGGCTCAGAAAAGTTAAGTGAATTCCTCAAAGAGACTCAACTAGTACTTATTGAAACTATGACTAAAGTCCAAGTGTGTTGAACTTACATACATTTGTTTCCAGCTCACAATAGTCTTGATTTTCATTCCCAGCTCTGGATGTTGCATATTGAAATAGCTGTTTGAGCTCTCCATGCATCTATATTCTTATTTGCAAAATAAGGAGAACAAGATTTCCTTTCCAAAGTTGGGGTAGCCAGACTTCTCAGAAATGCTATGTTCACTAGCTAGTGTCTTCTCTAGTTTCTTGGATTCTAATGAATTGATATGTCTGGCTCAGATAATAGGTGGGAAATCTCATTATCCACCATAGAGAATAAGTTGATATAAGATCCCCTGCCTTCCAACTTGATCCAATGTGGGTGAGTTGTTGAATTACCAGGAAGAGTACAATTAAAGGTGGTCTGGCTAATGCAATGGCCCATTCACAGCCTGAAGTACTGGACACAGTCTTGACATTCTTGTTTTACAAAATATGTAAACATTCAATCTAAATACTTTTCTCATTAGTCTTTGAGATTATCTATATATTATTTGTCTTTTATCCATTTGTGTGGGCTAGGTAGAGCATCTGATAATGACTTTGAAGGGGCAAACACAAACATTTTAATTTATGTCAAATTTCAAGTAATTTCTCAGAACACTGTTGCCTCTCCTACTTATTATTTCTATTCTAAATTTTGAGGTGGTCTTCTTAATTTTATATATGACATTTTGGTATTTGGGATTCTCTTTGTAACTGGAAATAAGAAAAAAGAGCAAAATGGACTTCATACAGATCGAATTTACACTGGCCTTGTGTTCTCTGGAAATTAATGTGCCTGCAAGCAGAGAGATGGCATTGAGAAATAACCTTGTCCTCTGAGTGGCCTTGCTAGGGGGACTTAGTTTCTGAAGGGCATTAAAATTCAACATTTCAAGGAATTTTTTCACATGCTATTTCTCTTTAACTTTAAACTTTTCCTATTATAAAACAAAGAAACAAACAATACTCAAACCTTTCCTCGTTCAAACGAAGTCTTCTTTAAGGAAAAATGCAGAGAAAATAATTAAGTCACTTAGAACTGACTTTTCAGGAAGGCTTACTGAATATTCATGATGTTTAATTTTTAAATCTCTTTTAAATGGAATTCCATGGAGACATCATACTTCATCATCTAAGAAGCAAGTCAGTCAAACATGGCCATAGACCAACTCCATTACAGAATACGATCCTTGCCTCATGCTTTCCCCAGTGAGCCAGTTTTGAAGATCTGGTGATAAAAGTCTGCCCTATCAGATAACTTACAGTTGGCTAGAGGATCCTGAGAGTTGCTACCTATAGAAACATTCCTAAGAGCAAAAAGGAATACCTAACTGGCTGGCTTGAAGGTAGCAACGGCTTGAAGCCAAGCCAGATTCTTTACTTTCTCAACTTGGTTCTTCTGCTGCATTTCTTTAAAGTACTTTTTAGCAAGTAAAACAAGAAGCTTAATAAAGTCAAAATACTAGCAACACTCTGAAGGCAAGTATAAAAACTATTTGGTTTTCATTTTCAAACACCTGACCTCAATGTCTGAGACATGCCGGCCATAAACAAAGAGAAGCAATGATTAAACACCAAACAAAGAAAAACAAAACACACAAACGGTTAGTTTGGACTCCACATCAGGGGGAGGTTAAATAAAATATATGGTCAAAAAAGTATTTCTCCAGTAAATCCTACTTGTCACCATTATAAACTTGGTGTTAAAAAATCCCACCTGCATGTTTAGGACACAGTGATAGAGCCAAGTGAAGATAAACAAAATTGCCCATCTGTTTCCATTTAAAGAGATACTCAGCTTCCCATATTAAATATGGAGGTCTGTTCAGAATGTAACTAACACAAGCTTCTGCAGGCAAAGAAATCCAGAAGAGAAAAATTTATGCCCTTTAAAATGCCAACACCATGTGTAAAAAAGGCTAAACCATTAGAAATTTGATTAACTTGACTTTTTTTTTTTTCTTTTCTGAGGGGAAGAGTATCTTGATTGTTCTTGGTGACTATAAAAGCAAGATCTACTAATCATGTTCCTTGCTGATGATGCCTCAGAGGAGAGTGGAGAAGATTGATGTTATGATAGAACTTTCTTTTTAATTTGACTGATGCAAAAGAGTTGCACTGAATTGAACACTGTTTTAGCTACAGAGGGTACACACCAAACATCTTGGCCCATAAGATGCCTGCCTATGACTGGTAGATCTTAAGGGGTTCTTCAAATGTTTCTCCTCCGCTCAGCCCTGCCTCCACATCAGAACACTGTGTACCATGGAGAAAAAATATAAATAAATCATGTAATAAAATGACCTTTCCCAAATCACGTTTTGGCAAGAAGATGTTTTTTACAGCTGTCTCTTTTCTCTAGCTACAGATGCCAACACCAGTGGAACTTTTATAAGCCTTATTAGAAGTTAAGACATCGAGTTGAATTCAGTTCTGGGGAAACTAAATTCAGCATGATTCCTTTTCACATTTTTGGCAAACTGAAAATATAGACTGCCAATGAACCAGGGCACCGGAGTTGGCTTCTGGAGAGAAGAAAGTTGTTCTGGGAGAAAGACCATGAGAAAGCATACTGAGAGGAATTATTTCCTTATTTCTTATGTTTGTTTATGTGTTTGTCAGGATAGCAGATTGTGTTATCCTGGGAATTATTGACTAGACTGACATGTAAATAAGAAAATGGCCTCAAAAGTGGCATGCAACTCTTCCTTTCCTGCTGTGCTTTTGCTCAGAAATGAGACAGTTTTGAGTTCACCGGGAAACAAGACACAACTACTCAGGGGTTCATTTTTTACAGGTGGCAGTGTTTTGTGGATTATCTGACAGACCACAATTTGTCAACACAGCCTAATCCACATGTCAAACAACATTTCCAGTCTCTTCCCAGAATATGGCATATCCACGTTGATTACCAGGAAGGGCAGAATTCATAGAAACACATAAATACCAAATGGGATTGGTTGGGTTGCAAAGGATGAGATGGGAATTCCAGAGAGCAACTGTAACTCTTTTTTCTTAAAATATGAATTTCTTAATTCAGTTTTACTGGGTCATTGTACAACATTGGGAGAACAACAAGAAGGAGATGTTTCTTTGAAAGCTGTACTTTCTCTCTCTCAAAGAAGCTCTACAATGTTCCTAGCTCCTTTGCTCTCCTGGTCACATTAAGTTATTTTGGGGAAAGGTGGGAAATAGAATCATGGTTAAAAAACAATGGGGGAAAGAAAATGCAATAGGAAAAAGTATCTTCAACAAATGGTGTTGGGAAAACTGGGACAGCTATATGCAAAAGAATGAACTGGATCACTTTCTTACACTGTACATAAAAATAAACTCAAAATCTATTAAGGAGCTAAATGTGAGACCTGAAACCATAAAATCCCAGGGAAGAGTATATGCAATAATTTCTCTGACATTGGCTATAGCAGCTTTTTTCTAGATATGTCTCCTGTGGCAAGGAAAACAAAAGCAAAAATAAACTATTGGGACTATATAAAAATAAAAATCTTCTGCACAGTGAAGGAAACAATCAACAAAACTAAAGGCAACCTATGGATTAAGAGGACATATTTACAAATCACATATCCAATAAAAGGTTAGTATCCAAAATATATAAAGAATTTATAAAACTTAGCACCCAAAACCCAATAACCCAAAAAATGGTCAGAAGACATGAACAGACATTTTTCCAGAGAAGACAACCAGAGAGCCAACAGACACATGAAAAGATGCTCAATATCACTCAATATCAGGGAAATTCAATTGAAAACCACAATGAGATATCACCTGTCAGAATGGCTAAAACCAAAACCATGAGAAACAAATGTTGGCTAGGATGTGGAGAAAAAGGAACGCTTGTGTACTGTTGGTAGGAATGCAAATCGTTAACCACCATGGTGGAAAACAGAATGAAGATTCCTCAAAAATTTAAAAGTAGAACTAACCTGTGATCCAACAATTGCACTACTGGGTATTTACCCAAAAAAATACAAAAACACTAATTCAAAGGGATACATGCACCCCATGTTTATTATGGACAAACTATGGAAGCAGTCCACATGTTGATCAATTGACAAACAAATAAAGAAGATATGACATGTATGTGTGTGTGTGTGTACACATGCATATATATCTATAGATATATATATCTATGTATATAGAGAATATACATGTGTATATATAGAATATTATATATTTAGAATTCTATATATAGAGAGAGAATATTACTCAGCCATCAAAAAGAATGAAATCTTGCCATTTGCAACAATGTGGATAGAGCTAGAGAGTATAATGCTAAGCAAAAAGAGCCAGTCAGAGAAAGTCAAATACCATATGATTTCACTCATATGTGGAATTTAAGAAACAAAACAAATGAACACAGTTTAAAAAAAAAAAAGAAAGAAAGAAAGAAAGAGAGAGAGAGAGAGAGGCAAACCAGGGAAGAGACTCTTACCTATAGAAAACAATTGGATGGTTACTAGAGGGGAGGTCAGTGGGGAGATGGGTGAGATAGGCAGAAGGGATTAAAAGTACAGTTTTCATGATGAGTAATGTATAGAGTACAGCTTTCATGATAAGTAATGTATAGAATTGTTGAATCACGAAAAAAAAAAAAAGAGAGAGAAAGGCAGGAAGAAAAGAAAGAAGGAAGGCATCTTCACTTCCCTTCTCTTCAGGTGACTAATATAGGGATCAGGGATTAGAAACCAAGTGTCCGCATCTCCTTCTTCAGTTCTCCTCCACTTCCTTCTCTCAATGACTGTTCCCTCCAGATCCTTCCAGCATTCCTCCTAATCTTCTCATTATTTTCCATCCCTTTCTAATTATCTTAGTTCTTTTTTCTTCTTTCATTTCCTGTCCCTTTAACCCTTAGCTTTAGTCTACAAATCTTTACTCATTTTCTAGTTTAGAAATTGGATCTAGATTTTTTTCCCCTCATAATCCCAAAGAAGACCTAGTAAAACCAGGCTAGAATGGAAGGATCCAATTCACCCACAATACTTCTACCTCTGCCTCCATACCCTTTCTCTTGCGATCACTAAGCTAGAGCTCTTACTTTCTTGGGTCAATTCTACTAGGAATTGTCACAAACTCTACAGAAAAAAAAATGTGGCACAGATAAAACAGTCTTCTCAAGCTATAAGCAGGTTGACCACATCTATTAGCACATAGCCTCTTCTTAGAGCCAGGAAATAACTTTGTTTTTGTTGTTTCAAGCCACTAATTATAAATAAACACCTGTTTTTTTGTTTCACTTTCTCAAATTTAGTTCTTACCTTGGTTTTAACTGATGGCAAAGGGGGGGGGCAGAAATGGCAAAACAAAACAAACAAAAATGGTAAAAAAAAAAATCAGTGACAGGGATAGAAGATAGCAGTGGAGTAGGAGGACACTAGACTTGCCTTGTCCCATGAACATAACTAGGTAATTATCAAATAACACTAAATACCTCAGAATTCAATCTGAGGACTGGCAAATAGACTAACTAGACAACTAAAAGTAGGTAAGAGGTCACACTGAAGAAGTGCAAAGATGCGGCTTGGGAGAGAAACAGAAAGTGGTCGCTACCATGGGGAGGGAGCTGCAGTTGCAGAGAAGGATGAGAGACTAATGAACAGGTGAGTGCACAAGGAAAACGAATCCCCATAGCAATTAACTTGGCAAGTGAGAGGGCCTGAACTTTGTGAGTTCTTGTAATCAGTAGGACTTAAATCCTGGAGTCTGATAGATCAGTGTGCTTGGCTCTGGGACAGCTTGGAGGACACTGAGCTATTTTTGGAGAGAAGACAGGGTAAACAGCCTATGGACATACAACGAGAAAATAGTGGCCTGAAGAATGCTTGGGACCCACAGTAGGGAGTTTATTTGCTCATCACAAGGTGTGTCCCAGAGAGGCATTGTTCAGGAAGAGACTCCTCTAGAAACAAAGGAACTGGCAGGCACCATTTCCCTCCCCCATCCCTCATCATGCACAAGGTCATCTGCAGGAACAGGTTCAGCATTGACATTGGCTACCTAAATTGTTAACACCTAGCTCCAATCCCCCATGCTCTGGAAGAACCTCCCTTCCCAGTCATGCTTGCCTCAGTCCCAGCACAGAGGGTCCCCTCCCCCAGAAGACTGACCCAAACCCCTGCCCACACCACATCTCCCAAACCAGGAGTTTTTCAAGACCTCAGTTCTGGTGGAAGTGGCAACAAGTCTCATTTCACAAGCAGACCTGAGCACACCTACTTTAAACCCACCATATTCAAGCCAGGGACCAAACATTGCCACAACAGGCAAAGAGAGGCCATGTAGATGACTGGCTGAAGGATAAAGCAGCCAGGACACAATAGCAGAATACAAGAAGCACACATTAGAAATATCCCAAGAAGTGCCAAGCCCTGGAGGCCAGGGGACACTATACTACAGGCACTACAGGACTTTCAGAAAACCAATATCTGCAAGAACAGGAGATGTGGCTAACACACAGAAAACACACAGAAATAGGTGTAGAGATTTAGACAAAATGAGAAGACAGAGGAATTTGTCTCAAATGAAAGAATAGGACAAGACCACAGATCTAAGTGAAACAGATAAGTAACATGCCTGGGGCGGAATTTTTTAAAAAGATTTATTTATTTATTTTGGAGAGAGAGTGTGTGCACATGTGCATGAGTAGGGGGAGGGGCCGAGGAAGAGAGAGAGGGAAAGAAGCAGACTTCCAGCTAAGCATGGAGACTGATGTGGGGCTCAGTCTTCTGTCCCTGAGATCATGACCTGAGCCAAAATCAAGAGTCAGATGGTTAACCCACTGAGCCACCCAGGTGCTCTGCTTAATGGAGAATTTAAAGCAATGACCATAAGGATACTCACTGGACTTGAGAAAAGAGTGGAGGACATCACCGAAACCATTAACACAGAGTTAAGGAATAACATAGCAGAGACAAAAGGCTCAGTAAGTAAAATGAGAAACACACCTGATGGAATGAATAGCAGAAGAAGCAGAGGAATGAATTAATGACCTAGAAGACAGAATAATGGAAAGTAATCAAACTGAACAAAAGAGAGAAAAAAGAATTATACAAAACAAGAATAGATTTAGGGAAATCAGTGACACCATTAAACTTAATAATGTTCGTATTTTAGGAGTCCCTAAAGAAAATGAAATCACAAATAAGAAAGAAGAAATAACAACAAACACCACCGAAATACAAACAATTGTAACAGAATATCATGAAAAACTATATGCCAACAAATTGGACAGCCTAGGAGAAATGAATAAATTCCTAGAAATTTGTAGCCTACAAAAAAACAGAACAAAAAAGAACAGACCAATCACCAGCAAAGAAATGGAATCAGTAATCAAAAAACTCCCAAAAAACATAAATCCAGGACCAGATGGCTTCACAGATGAATTCTGTTTAAGGAAGATTTAGTACCTAATTTTCTCAAACTATTCCAAAAAATCAAAAAGGAAGGGAAACTTCCAAATTCATTCTTTGAGGCTAGAATTACCCTGATACCAAGCCAGATAAAGACATCACAAAAATAAAGAGAACTATAGTCCAACATCTCTGATGAACATAGATGCAAAAATCCTCAACATAATACTAAGAAACTGAATCCAATAATACATTAAAAAATTATTCAACATGAGTGGGATTTATTCCTGGGTTGCAGGGATAGTTCAATATTTGTAAATCAACCAGTGTGACACATCACATCAATTAAGAGAAAGGGTAAGAACCATATGATCATTTCCATGTTGCAGAAAAAGCATTTGATGAAATACAACATCCCTTCATGATAAAAATCCTCAACAAAGTAGGTTTAGAGGGAACACACCTCAACATAATAAAGGCCACATATGAAAATCCTAAACTAACATCATCTTTAATGTTAGAATCTTTAATGTCAGAAAAACGGGGCTTTTCTCCTAAAGTCAAGAACAAGACAAAGATGTCCACTCCCAGCACTTTCATTCAACATAGTACTAGAAGTCCTAGCCACAGCAATCAGACAACAAGAAATAAAAGGCATCCAGATCGGTAAGGAAGTAAAACTTTCACTATTATAGATGACATGATACCACATATAGAAAGCCTGAAAGACAGCACCAAAAAACTGCTAGAACTGATAAATAAGTTCACTAGAGTTGCAGGATATAAATCAATCTATAGAAATCTCTTGCATTTCTATATGCCAGTAATGAAGCAGCAGAATGGGAAATTAAGAAAACAATCCCATTTATGATTATACCAAAATAATAAGAAACTTAATCAAAGATGTAAAAGAACTACTCTGAAAACTATAAACTATATAAACTATAAACTGATGAAAAAAATGACACAAGAAATGGGGACATGTGCTCATGGATTATAAGAACAAATATTGTTAAAATGTCATACTACTCAAAGCAAGCTGCACATTTAATGCAATCCCTATCACAATAGCAACAACATTTTTCACATAACTAGAACAAACAATCCTATGATTTGTAAGGTACCACAAAAGACCAGGAAGAGCCAATGCAGTCTTGAAAAAGAAGAGGAAATCTGGAGGCATCACAATTCCAGACTTCACGTTATACTACAAAGCTGTAGTAATAAAAACAGTATGACACAAAAATGACTGACACAAAAAAATGGATACATAGATCAATAGAATAAAGTGGAAACAAAATTGACACAAAAATGGATCAATAGAATAAAGTGGAAATAAAACACTGACACAAAAATGGATACATATATCAATAGAATAAAGTAGAAAATCCAGAAATAAACCCACAACTGTACGGTCAGTTAATCTTTGATAAAGCAGGAAAGAACATCCAATGGGAAAAAGACTGTCTCTTCAACAAATGGTTTGGTGAACACTGGACAGCTATATGCAAAGGAATGAACTAGACCACTTTCTTACACCATGCATAAAAATAAATTCAAAATGGAGTGCTCATGATGAGCACTGGGTGATGAAAATAAAAACTCAATTAAAAATAAAATAAAAATAAATCAGTGACAACTATTTCCTTTGTCATGACATAGATTAAAATTTTATTTCATAAAAATGGTCACTTCTCATTAAAGAAGTCTGATCTGCTGGTTAAGCTCTATGTTGAACTCTACATTTACCAATATTCAATCATTTCTTAATTATAAAAACAGGAACTTCTTGTGGTTCCATGTAATAGGCAAGATTATGATTTCAGATAAATATGTCTTCAGAGGCTTCCAAGTCTAGAGAACTTGAATATTAAATCTGTACAGGCTCAGAGGTGGAGTCTTTCCCCCTTATATTGAGCTGATTGTGTAGTTCACATGAAGGTCACAATTCTAGATTAACAGCTCAACTTTCATGGGTCTACTGAGTGTTGGGATTGCAACAGGAGAATCAAAACCTTCACCCAAAGATATATAACTATATAACTAACAGCTATACTTTAAGACATTATTGTGAAAATGCAGATGGCATCTTATGGGATGATGTATTTTTGATGCTGGAGTCAACCTGAAGTATTATTTTATACAAACTCTTCATTTAAAACACAAGAAATATGAGACCTAGACACACCAGAAGCCTCAGGACCAGATGCTGACATGGCGGCTGATAGGGAAAGGTTTTCTACCACAGTGTTCTGCTGATTTTCTAGACTCTTCCTTCCTTCAACTCAGACACTTTGCCTCTACCAAACTGAGGGAGTAGGAGGAAGAAGAAGAGGGAAAGTGGAGCCTATCTTTTCTTACGTTGTAATGAGTACTTTCCATTTCTAGATGGTGAACTGAACATTTGCTGCAACCTTCCCCACCAACCCCAAATCTCTCAGAAACATTAGAAAACATGATTAAAATGAAACTGTACATAGTTGTACTGCAAAGCCAGAAAGGGATTCTCAGTGGATCATATGCTGTGAGGAACTCCTGAAAGGAATAAATTAGATAAAATCAGATTGGGGAGTAAAACCAATCCCCCAGTGTGGGCCTGGGGAAGTCCATTTACATTCTTCCAAGTTTCAAATATTGTCTCCTCCTGTCCACTTCCTGCCAGATCCACAGCCCAGCCCCTCCCTCCCTGTAGCCTTCTTTATCTCAGAACGTTCTTTACTGGCTTGTCCTGCATCGAGTTGTTCTCAGCCTTTTTTCTCATTATCATTCTCCTGAAGTAACTATTGAAGGCATTTTTTCCTCTAATCACTCCCTCCATAAAATTTTAATGCCATAGATATACCATGTATCTGTTCATGTACTGTATGTAGACCCATGCTTCCTACATAAAAAGAAGAAGAACGTTTTGCCCCAAGAACCAATTGTTGGTCCCTTGGGGGTGATTTTGTTCCCTTTAAGAATGTATGTTTTATATCCCTGGGATCATACAGCTTCTTTTAAGATGTTATGAGGAGTGCTGATTCCTCTCAAGTCACATAGTGGAACCAACCAATACGTGTGTATCTCTGGGCTGTCAGCACTGAGTGAATAGTTACATTATCTGAGAACAGATTTTTTTTTTTCTTTAAGGGTTAGGAGAAAGATTCCAGGGGATGGGGCAAATGAGCAAAATATGGCTTAGATACTTTTACTCCTTATTTTATTTCTCCTTCGAGTATGCCCAGGACTTGCTTTTCAGAGATGACAATCTCAACATATTCCACAGAATGTGGGTATCAGCACAGAAGAAACCCACATTGCTGGGCAGCCTCTAAGATGGCCCTGTTGGTATCATACCTTTGTTCAATCCCTTCTCCTTGAGTGTGGGCTATCAGTAAAATGGTTCCTTCTTCTAGACAGATATTGGAGGTAGGACGAAGTGCTTTACCAAGCCAGAAATGAATATCAACACATCAAGCCAGAATTAGGTTTCATGTGTTACTGGTATGAGAAGAGTGATAAATTTGATGGAATAAAATGCAACTGGTTCAAATAGAGACAAGAATCCATACTTCATTGTCCTTTTTTAGTTGTGTTTTTTTTTTTCTTGAAGTTTGACTCTATAAAAAGACTTCATGAACTCTACCCCTAATAATTTAAAATTTAATTATCTGGATAGAGTCTGGCCAGTTCATTATCTTTGTGAGTTTATATATAGATAGACAGGCAGATAGGTTATATAGTACATAGTATATAATATAGATTGGTATGAGTATTCACATTAGCATATATTAGTACATTGGAAAGATTATATAGTATATACATTATATGCATAATACAGATTTTTATATGTATATGTATATATAGTACAGATTATATAATTTATATGTGCTACAGTATAAAAAGATGGCAAGAAGGTTTATCTGCTTACAAGAACTATTGTTTTCTAAAACTATAGTAGCACCTTGACCTATAAGTCAGTAAAAAACTATATTCCCTTTACTTAGACCACATTTGTTCATCAAAATAGGCCCAGTTAGACTTTCATGGGGTTCTATTTTTGCCCAGTTCATGTCATTTCATACTTTTCACACTCTAGCTTAATTGATTCATTTATCCATCAGATTTCAAAAGGTAATAAGACTTTCTTTCTTCTAACTCATACTATAATTAAGACAGGTTATTAATTCAGAATTGTCTCTCCCTTCAGTTACTCTTTTTTTTTTTTTTAATTTATTTATTTGACAGACAGAGATCACAAGTAGGCAGAGAGGCAGGCAGAGAGAGAGGAGGAAGCAGGCTCCCTGCCGAGCAGAGAGCCCGATGTGGGGCTCGATCCCAGGACCCTAGGATCATGACCTGAGCCGAAGGCAGAGGCTTAACCACTGAGCCACCCAGGCGCCCAACCCTTCAGTTACTCTTCAATTAGCGAGTTCCTTCTTTGAGACGTTTTTAATATCTTTCTTTTCTTGGGCCTGGGGGTATTCTGGCTTGATTGATTTGTTGAGAATTTATTTCTTTTTTTTAATGGCCAGTCAGAATTTTTTCTCTGAGGAATAAGAAACCAGAAAAAAAAAAATGTGGAGATTTTGGCAGTTTGGCTCATTTTAAGAAGGAAATATTTCATGTAGTAAAAGTGTGAAAGAAGTCTCATTCATAATCTGATTTAATGAATATGGCAAAATTAGTCAGTTCATAAAAGATGGTATGTACCACGTCCCACATCATCCAGACGTAGTGAGTGGGTGAATGCTGCAGAGGAGTACTAATTATGGATGTGATTTATAACATGGAGACCAGTATCTTCTCCACCATTTACCTGTAGTTACAGTGTGGCAGGTGACCAAAGCTTTGAAATTCTGTCCTCCTAAGACTGAAATATGGCTATACCTCTTACCTACAAGTTATCTAAATCCTCTCAGTGTGTTTTCTCATCTTCAAAATGGAAAAAAAAAAAAAACCCTCTTCACACTGTTGTTAAGTTTCAATGAGCTTAATGAGGTAATGCTTATTTCTTAGCCTGGGGCCTGATACAATGTAAACATGTGACAAATGGGTAGGTTATTATGTGAATGGTGAACTTGACCTCTGTTTCTAAGAGAGAGATGACCTTTCAGGTATCAATTACTGGAACATAAATTGAAGAATTCAATTATGGAAACATAAATTGAAGAAATGAACTATTCTCTTTTTGTTCCTCTCCTCAATGCATTAGTTCTACATCCATGTACATGGAATGTCCCTTCTTATGGGTCAAAAATGGTCAAATGTTGATTCATATTGTCCAACGTAAGGATAGCTTTATATTTAGAAGCTTATACTCAGCTTATTCCTACAAAACACGAAAACTCTCAAGGATAAAATAAATTGATGATGGTCTCCTCTGTAAGCCCATTAACACACTTGCATGTGTTTTTTTCAAGGCAAGGCTAAGCACAAACTTCAAATATTCATTTTATTATCTTTCCATCCTAGCTATGTGTTAGTCTGAACCTGATATGCTGTACTGATAGGGCCAACTGTCTAAATGTGCCTATTTAGACATTGGAGGTTGAAACTTCAGTTAATTTCCTGACAGCTGTCCATTGATGTGTTCTAATCATTTTCACGATAATTGATCTAAATGCTTGATTTCATTTTTAAAGAGACATTCAAAAACCTTCCTCATTACTTGATTGCCTCATTGGTCCACATGTTCTCAAGGGCATTATGACAACATTCAGGCCAGTGAGGCTAAAAGATGGTTTTCTATGTTGGGTTGAAGTTTTGTTTGGTTTTTCAGTTTTTAGGTCCTCAAACTTTGCTGTCTAAACAAATCAGTCAAATCTGTCATTTGGAGACCAGCCCTGCAGGTGCCTAAACATAGAAGCCCGAGTTCATGGCTAGAGCATTGGAACAGCACGAAGAAATTTGGGTTTTCAGGATTCCAGACACCACAGCAGCTAATCTGGACATCCCTCAGGTAAGGAGGAGTTAGAGCACTGCAGCCCTAAAGACCATGGAACCTGCTCTTATTACCTACCAAATGCTTTACCTTGAACACTCACAAAACTTCATGAAAACGTGTTCCATTTTTTAAATATTTAACCACTGAGGGAAATTAAGCTCAAAGAATTGAAAGCAACTCACCCATGTTCCCACAGAGCCTATAAACCTTACACTGAGTCTAGGGCCGTGGTTCTCAACCAGGGATGATTTTATTCCCCCTCCCAGGGGAACACTCTCTGGAAACAATTTTGATTCCACAACTAAGGGAGGGGGCTACAGCTGACTAGTGGGTAGTGGCTACCAAACACCCACTAATATACAGGGGAGCCCCCCTCAGCCATTACCTGGCCCCAAATGTCAAGATGGCCAAAGTTGAGAAACTGGCCTATAGTCTCCAGAGTTATCCCCACAGAACTTTCTATGATGGTAAAAATGTTGTACTAAGAAATGTGATTAGTATGACTGAGGGAATGAGAGTTCATTTAATTTTAAATAATTTAAATTTAATTTAAATAGCCTCATATATCTAGAAGCTCTTCTATTGGACTACGTAAGTTCTTACTTTCTGTACTATTGCTTCTTCACCTATAGAGTGTCTCATAATAATTTTTTTTAGGGTGGTTATAAAAATTAAGTGAGATAAGTAAGTGTGTAATAAGATACTGGCTCTGGTAGTTTGGGAATTAATAAATCCACATATACATGCGAATTATAGTTAAGATTTGCATACATATGACATATTTACCTATGTAGACACACATATGAGGAAGCAATTTCCAAAGAATGGCCTCAAATAATAACTACTTGTTTAGATAGTCCACAGACTTTTAAATTGCAGCAATATGAAGGCTTCCATCATGCTGAATCCCTGTGTCACCTCTTATAACTGTCATAGATGCTGGGAGCTCAAATATTAGACTCCTTTTTACCAGATCAATGAATCCCTACATTTTAATAACTAAATTAAGGCATAATTATTAGTAGGATTCCCCACCACATCATGACCACCAAGGACAGGTTTTCTTAAATATCAGTACCCGCATGTTGATAAATCGCATTTGACCTTAGAAAGTAAAATTTATGAAGCTTTTTTTAAAAAAACATATTTTACTTATTTATTTGAGAGAGAGAGGGAAGCAGGCTCCCTGCTGAGCAGAGAGACCAATGCGGGACTTGATCTCAGGACCCTGAGACCACGACCTGAGCCAAAGGCAGAGGCTCAACCCACTGAGCCACCCAGGCGCCCTTATGAAGCTTTTGGAAGCATATCTTCTAGCCTAAAGACCTAGCTCACATTTGCTGTTTGAAGGTGCCTCTGGAAGACAGGCAGAATGGCCCACCACGACTCTGGGTGAAAACTCAAGGGGCTTAGTGGGCACACTAATGACCAACACTTTGAGGCTCTTGGCTAGGGCTGGTCTCCGATTTCTATGCAGCTGGGCAATAAGGTCACCGCTTAAATGTCAGATTTTACACTTGCCTGTTAAGAGTCTGTGAGCATGAACTTGATACTGGACTGAGGACTAGTTAGATTCTTCCATCAACATTCTGTCTTGTAGCTTAATTCCCTTTGGAACAGGGTCTGAACTTGAAGGAAAGGAGGTTAGAACCAAAGAACAGAATAAAAATAAACAGGATCACGGCGTTTCTTTTCCTCTCGTACTTTGGATTTCTGGTTAAATATCACGTCCCTAGAGAGGCCTAATCGAACCAGCACACATACAAATTTCTCACCTTGCTCTTGTCTTATTTTTATCTTATCCTATTAATTTCTCTCAAAGCACATTGGGGAATGAGCAATTATATACCTGAATAATTACCTACTTAGGTATTAGACTGTGAGCTCTGCGAAGGAAGAGATCATCTCTGTCCTACTCACCCATAGTATCTTCATAATCCAACATCATGTCTAGCACGTAATAGGTGTTCAGTATATATTGTTGGGTGGGTGAGTGGTTACATGAAACGAAATTGAGTTTAAATACCATGGATTACTCTTTGGGATTGGTGTAAGATATAAAAGGCAGGCAAACAGTATTTTTTTCATATTCCTGGGAATGAGTACTCCTAATTTGTGATATTTTCCTGGATCTGAGAGAACTTTGATTCAGAAAGCATTTTCCAAAGACTGTTTGTCCCAGGGACAAATTTCAGGATTTAGGCCCAAGGCCTTTGGGGATGAGACTTCCAGGAAGAGAATTAGGTGAGCATTTACAAATTTCAGGATTTAGGCCCAAGGCCTTTGGGGATGAGACTTCCAGGGAGAGAATTAGGTGAGCATTTACATGAGAAATATAAATGTCAGGCCCAAGGTCCACATAGCATTGCTTCCTGAGGATTCCACTTCTGATGAGGGCAAAAGAGAGTGCAATAGTTGCCAGCCATGATGTTCCCCCCAAATGTCCCTATTTGAGTCCCCTTATGTTGAGTTGCTGAGACTTTCTTCCTTCCCACAAACACTAACAATGAGGTGACTATGCACTTTGGGCCATGAGTCAGGGCTGAGTTACATAGAAGAATACCAAGGTGATGTAGCTTAGGCTTACCCTTTTTAAATCCTACAAAGATGAGTTCATTTCCCTTTGTAGCCACTAATTCGTGACCTTGTACAAGTTACACACCCTCCCTAAGACTGTGATCCCTCATCTAATACTGGGATAATCATAGCACATATTTTATACCCTTGTGATGAACTTTAGAGGAGATACCCTTGTTAACGCATTTAGCACGATGCTTGGCACTTAGAAAGGACCCCAAAATGTTAACCACATGTAGCGACTTTAAAGCTTGGCTCCAAATGCTTTGACACTCCTCAGGTTATGGCTTCTCTTCAATCTAGATGTGTTTATGACTGAGTGCATAGAGTACAGTGGGGTAACACTTTGTGCCTTCCAAGCTAGGTCAAAAAGATATCAGCCTCCACCTTGATCACCGGGACACTGACCTACCTTAGAAGTCCCAGTTTTCTGAAGTCACCAGGCTGAGAAGGGCACATGGAAGTGCTTTGGCCAACAGTCCCATTTCAATACATCCTTCTAGTCACCCCCACCTAGGTGCCTCCACCTTGATCACTGGGACACTGGCCTACCTTAGAAGTCCCAGTTTTCTGAAGTCGCCAGGCTGAGAAGGGCACATGGAAGTGCTGTGGCCAACAGTCCCATTTCAATATATCCTTCTAGTCACCCCCACCAAGGTGGCAGGCCACCCTTCTTGGAAGAAGACCCGCCAGCCCCAGGTGCTCATTGCCCCTTCTGTTCAAGTCACCTTCAGATGAGGCCCAGACATGAGAAAGCAGACCTAAGCCATCCCACTTATGTCCTCTCAAAATTCCTGATTCATAGATTCCTAAGAGCACAGTACAAGCGTTGTTGTTTCAAACAACTAAGTTTTAGGATAATTTGGGGATAACATAGGAATAGGTTATGAAACACCACAATTATTCATGTCAGTTACTAAAATGATTGTGATAATTATTAACATTAATTCTAATTAAGTAATGATCATTAGTAATTATTTTCCATAATCTAGGATACAGTTATCACCCTTCCCATCTTGTATGCATTCACCCTTCTTCTGATAATAACTCTCTGAGAGAAGCCAGGAACTACTCTTATCTTTTCTGAAGGCTTTGCTCATGCTGCCTCCTCCTCTAAAAACACCTTCCTTTGGTCCAGTCTTCTTGTGACTCACTCTTTCTCACCCTTTAACATTTCAGCTCAGGTCCGGCAAGCCCACTCCCCATACTGGTCAGGCCTCCTCTGTGATCTTGCAAACACCTCAGAGTCTCTCTTTGCACGTTACTCACTGCATTTGCTACATTATAAGTTTCCATGAGCTCCTTGAAGGACAACACTGCCTTATTAAACTTCATTTCCCCAAGGCCTGCCATTTGCACAGGAAAGACAGTTTCTGGTGCAGGTTTAACCACCAGCTCTGGAATCAAATTTCCTGAGTCCGAAGGCTGGTTCTGCCAGCTACCAGCTGTGTGATCTTCCTGACTGTCTTAAAACATGTGTGTCTCAGGTGGGCATGGGGCTTCGTGGATCCCGCCTCACTTGTAAAATTCCTTACAGTTTAAAGATAAAAAGATTTAAGGAACTAGATCAGTCCTGGTTATAAAATCAGTCTTCAATTCATTACTATTTAGGATTACAAAATATCACTTCTTGGTTTGGGTCCATACAGAGGGGCAGCCCTGCTATCTCATCTTTCTGGCTTGCTTTATAGTTTTCCTCTGTTAAATAGCTCACGGGCTTTATTTATTTTTTTAAGATTTATTTATTTATTTGAGAGAGAGTGAGAGTGAGAGGGCGAGTCAGCAGAGGGAGGGGTAGAGGGAGAAGGATAGAGAGAGACTGAAATAGATTCCCCACTGGGCACACAGCCCAACTTCGGGGCTCAATCTCAAGACCCTGAGATCAGGACCTGAGCTGAAACCAAGAGCTGGATGCTCAGATGACTGAACCACCCAGGTACCTGGTCATCTGCTTTATTTTTGTTTGTTAATTTGTGTGTTTGTTTAGCCTGGGATCTGCCAGTAATTCCCAAACCTAGTCATGCACGCTAGACTCATCTTGGGGAACAGATTACAAAAACTCGGGCAGTCCTTTGGGAAGCTGCAGCTTTAGCAGGGTTACTAGGCAACTGCGTCCACGGAGGTGACCCCTGTCCTGGGCCAGCATTTAGGAACACTGACCTAGGATTTCTATCCAATTTTAATTTTACTGCTTTACCTTCTCACTCCATTTCTCAAGAGGGCAACTGATACACACGATTTTCCCTTCAAGCAGCCTACTCAAGTCTTTTCAAACAAACATCCAAATGCCACTGCAATCTCTTTCCCAGATGCCCTTTTCTCACTTCATTGTGTCCCTTCCATTGGCAGTTAGCATCTGACCACGTCCTTGTTCACCAAAGGAGCGGGACCATTTGTAGTCAAAGGATCAGCAGCTGATGGCTTCTCATAGGGGAGTGAAGTTGCAAATCGGGGTGGTAAATAAAGCCGTTCTCTGAAAGAGCCACTCTCTTTGGCACAATTTGTTCCTTCTCTCCCAGAGGGGGGAAAACGGAGGCTTATTCGTAAGGGAATGATTAAATGGTCCAAGAATCACTCTAGAGTCAGAAGCTAATCCTCTTTGTCAAATGGAGCCTGCTTTTCCCTATTTCATGTTTGTTTGTGAATGTCACAGCATGTATTCCTAAAACACCACTCCTGGGGAAGAAGACTCTAATTCTACATTATATCATATCACTTTATCTCAGGATAAATTTCAGAGAGAGAGAGGATAGCAGAAAGTCAATCCTTAGAACACACATGCAAGGCCCTTTCCATAGTGCTTTGTGAGTGAATTGTCCTTTATCTCTCTCCCCAGTGATACTATCCCAGCTTGACTGGCACTCACACAGCTGTTCACAGCTGCACACAAGATGCTAGCAAGAGCACAATGTCAACCTTTCGTCCTCGTGTGGTGCAGTTTAATTTATTTCCTTTGAGGATCGAGTCTGATATTGTGCGCTAGCAAGAATATAATCAACAGCTCTAAAAGACATTCATGGGTCAGATTTAAAGAATGAGATGGGTTTCCATGTATGATTTGTCTCTTGGCTATTTCCCCTTGCCCCTCGAAACATATCCAGTTGAGAACTGATCTTGACAGTGAGCTTGTTTTTAATAGACCTTGAGTGGGAAGCGAACTGAGGCAGAACAAATGTTCTCATATTTGAGGGAGAACCATGGCCACACTCCACGTCTCAGCTGGGTCAGCTGATGCCAGGCTTCTCTTCACAAGCCAGTTCAATGCAATGTGACAAAAGAAATTTATTGAGCACCTACTGCATGCCGAGCAAATGTGCAGGGCCAAAAAAGGCAATAAAAAGGTTTCATTTCATTAGAATGTAAGCTTCATGTCTTGGTCCTGAATGCCTTTACCATGCCTGGTGCAGTTTAGATGTGCAATAAATGTTGAATAAATGAATAAATAATGCGCTCCGTAAATCAATCTCATAAGCCAACCCAGAGAGATTTGTAGCAGCTGCCCAGAAGGCTATACCAAGAAAGAGTCTGAGCCTCTATCCAGCCTCAGTGGGAAATGTCACCTGATTCATTAGCAAATCAAGGGCAGGAGAGGGTAAAACCAAATGTGCCACGTATTTGGCCTTCTGGGGCGAAACATTAAGTTTTATTACTACTTTTATCCTCCTTCTTTCTCGTCCTACCTATTTATTCATTTATTTATTTGGGTAAACCTTCTTTCCCCTCAGTTTTCAAAATAAGTTGAGTGGCTGTCAGGGTGTAATCAGAAATATAAATCCCCATCTCTTCTGAATCTATATTCAGCCCTTCAAGAACAAAGAGCTAACAGATTCTCTTCTGAGTGAATCAGGGACGGCTCAGTGAAATTTCATCTCTACCACGGTGGCTCTGCCTGGTTAGTACAACGGGAAAGACCAAGCCAACTGCAAAGTTCAAACGACGGAGAGGCCCAGGGTTTACATTTTTGTAACTTAATTTGTCTGCACAAGGTTCACCTAATCCTTAGCATGTGGGAATATATGTGATTAATATTGGTTGGTTTGTATTGTTTTTCTGCTCCTTGTGTGGGGAAAAAAAAAATGCACGTGTTTTTTCTCTCTTGACTTCACAGTTGAAGCCTTTTACTTTTTAATTGTCCAGTGCTTCTTGTTAAATAGAGAAACATTAAAACATAGAAATTTAAATTTCACACTCAATTTATCTAGGCTGCCCAGTTGTAATTTGCTTTCTGAAAGACAGGGGAGTGAGTTTTGACACTATCTACTTGGAGAAGTTGTTGCAAGACAACGTGTATTTTAAATGTTACCTTGAAACTCACAAAGGGTCCATCCAAATTGACCTGAAGGCCTAGAGCATTATCCATCTTCCCTGTAAACTTGGCAGAAGAGTTTCTAGCAGTCAACCAATAGTTGCTAAAGCCACACAAATTTGCCTAAAATTCTGGGCAAGCACGTCTAAGGACTTGGCAACAAAATACAACCAACTTTTTTTTTATACATGTTATTGGGTTTGATTTTGTGACAATAAGCATGTATTGCTTTTATAAATGGGAAAAAAGAATTCATATGGATATAAGGAAAATACAAAAATATGTTAAAAAATAAGGTAGTGTTTCTAAAATGAAAGCTTTCTTTGAGATTAGAAGGAAATGAACCAAAATATTCAAAAGTGGATGTCCCTGAGTGAAACTGCCGGTAATTTTATTCTTCTTTTAAAAAGCTGAGCAAGAAAAATGAGGGACAAGGATAAGGTTGTGATCCAAATTGTATGAGTTATTCTATTAAAATCAGGGTAAGTAATATCATAGTTATATTATTTAATTTGCTAAGATTCCCACTTTTTTCCTAGCTTTTTTCCCTGAAAATTTTTGTTAGAGAAGTAAACAGGGACAGGAGAAAAATCAGCTTCAAGATGCCAAATTCAGAAAGCCTATATTTTCTGAGGAATTTTTTATTCTGAAACAAAAGGGGGAGATTCATATAATGGAACAGAGGTAACACTGGAAAAGAAACAGGAGTAAATCAAATTCAGTCTTCTGAATATAGCTTTTTGAAAACCTTACAACTAAATGAATATATGACAAATACATAATTATCTAATACATTTTAAAAAGTTACATAATACATTCAGAGAAGGTAGGAGACATTGGGAAATGTATGACAATTCATTACAAAGTTGCCAGTGTTTTACCTACATTTTCAAAAATATCTCTATAGAAGCCTTGTTCCTAGAAGCCCAGACCAATGGAAGTATGGAACCCCTTAGCTACAAACTAGAAAGAATGAAAAAAGGAGCCTACAAAAATGTGGCAGACCAGAAAGACTCTAAATTTTGCACAAAGCATCAATCTCAAGAGCTAATTAGTGGCCCCTGGAGACTAGTTTTTCAATTAGGGATTGACTTCAATACCGGAGGCCTGGAAATGAATTGATAAAATGTGCTTCCACCTACCCTTTCTGCTCGAGGGTTCCAGCTACAAAGAAAATAAGAATCAAGAAAATAAAAATCTATGACAAGTGAGGGAATCCTAGACAGGCCAGTAAGAAAGAAATAATTTGGATTCTAAAACCTATAAAGGGAGTTTTAAAGACCTCAGCAGACAATAGTTAAAAGGGGGAAACACTATCTGATGCAGAAAGAACTCCAGCATATCCAGAGAAGGCTCTAGACTTTCTAGGTACTGGTCTGGCTCCGAGGTTACCACACAGGATGATTAAATATCATTGTTGATATGGCAGAATAGTATACCTGAGTCTTGTTTTGGTTCCTCCCTGAGTTTTTTCTCTTCTATTAAAAAAGGTTGGGATGGCACCTGGGTGACTGAGTGGGTTAAATGTCCAGCTCTCGGTTTCAGCTCAGGTCATGCTCTCAGGGTCGTGGGATCGGACCCTGCGTCAGCCTCCATGGTCAGCCAGGAGTCTGCTGGAGATTCTCTCTCTCCCAGCCCTTCCAGTGCCTCCCCCCATGCATGTTCTCTCGTGAAATAAATAAACGAATAAGTAAAATCTTTTAAAAATAATAAAATGAAAAAGGTAGGCAGGTCTCTGTGTCCTCTTGTTTCAGAGGATTTGGATGGTACAGGGGAAAACAAAATCACCTTAAAAAAACGCCCTTGCTGCTTGGCTTTTTTCCCAAAAGTCTGCTTATTGATGAGGCCACTGTTTTTTTGGGGTGGGGGGGTCCTCCATTACTCAAAACTGAACCTAATCTTAACTGACACTGAAATTACTTCCAACCCGAGTAAGTGATGGTTAGGAGTATAATTTAATTTGATTATGGAGAAATAATGTCATATTATCTTTGCACTCCAGAGTTTGGGATCTCTGTCTCTCTCTCTCTCTCTCTCGTATGCATATATATGTCTGTATATGTATATATGTATGTATGTATTCTAAAATTTTGTGTGCATATTAATCACCCAAAGTGTTAATTAAAATAAAGATTGCTGGGTCCTACCCCAGAGTTTCTAATGCAGTAGGTCTGGAGCAGGGCCAAGAATTCCATTTCTAACAAGTTCTCAAGTGATGCTGACGCTGCAGGTCTGGGGCCATTACTTCTGAGAACCAGTCTCTCAAACTATCTAAGGTCAAGGGCAAGTTTTATTTATTTTTTTTAATATTTAATCTGCCCTGGACTGATGCTTTTATAAAATGCAATAAAAATATATTACTAGGGAAATGAAATATTGAAAAGGTATAGAAATACAAGCTCTATTTTTTTTTAAAGAACTGCTACTTAGATGAACATGTGCATAGACACAAAATTCCACTGCAAATTATTATAAAATTTTCCAAACGTTGACTCAACAATATACTTACCTCATTGTGGACTGGTTCAAGGAAGTTCCCTGACAAGCCTGATCCCATGGCCCACTATAGCACTCCTAGCCTGACTGAGTAGCATCAGTCTGGGGGCCCTACGGAGGTTTCCTATGTGAGAAATTCCTGCAGCACAATTCAAAGACCCCAAGCCTAGGCCAGTCTCCCACCCTGCCAGTAATGGTTAACAGTCCTGTCTCTTCGCCATCTGATCTAAAAGGGGAAATGATTTGTTTCAGGGCTGGTTCAAAGTATAGAGAGCTTTGTAGCATTGCTTACAGAAAAGCATTATAGAGGAACTTCCACTGGAAAACTCTTAAAGATAAGTCTGATCATCAGATCTCCCTTCCCTATATGGGATCTTTTAAAATACTCTTTATCAATAATTGGCATCAGTCCAGGAGACCCAGGCTTAAGCCCAGACTCTGCCCTTAACTAGCAGAGGGCTTAGGAGAAGTCATTTTTCCTGTGAGCATCACTGAATTGTCATCCATAATTTTCTTTAAGAACTAATGTTTCTCAAGGGGTTACAAGACATTCTGTGAGAAATGGGTTTGAGGTCAAATACATTTAGGCAAGGCTGACTAGAACATCATGCTCTTTGAGATTCACATTGCCGACATCTTAAAGGGTCTGAGGTGAAATGGTCTTGATCTTTTTTTAAGAGATTTTATTTATTTGAGAGAGAGAGAACGGGTATGTGTGCACGCATATGCATAAGCAGGGGAAGGGGTAGAGGGAGAACCAGAGACTCCCTGCTAGCGCAGAGCCTGAATGGGGGGCTCAATCCCAGGACCCGAAATTACAGAAATGGTCTTGATTTTATTTAAATTCTAGAAGTCCCCAAAAGTCACCAGAGAAAACCTATTAGGTGGGTATTCATGGAATACAATTCTGAAAACATCACCCTAAAGTTTTTTCCGTTCCCAAATTCTCTGTATCTATGACTGTATTCTAGTTCATTTAGAATAGGAAAAAATGCTAATAATAATAATTAATATCACCACCAATAAAAATAGCTAAACCTTGGAGTAAGGCCTATCAGTAACTATGTGCTAGATGGATTAGAAACCCAGACACTGTTCTAAATGCTTCACATGTATTAATTCATTTAAGCCTTATAGCTACCCTATCATAATTACAGACATTAGTATTCCCATTTTGCACCTGAGAACACCAAAACTCAGAAAATAACAATTACGTGTCTCTCAAACCAAGTCATTTCTTAAAGACTTGGGTTTTCCTGGATGCCCTAAGGAGAGTATCAAGAAATGAAATAAAAACAAGCCCGTTTCTATTTTTTTTTTTTTTTTGGCCTTGTGCGCTTCATTTGCATATCAAAAGCGCTCTAATGTGACTGTGATCTGCACTGTTTAACGTTTCTGACTTTCTTTTACTCTCCCTCTGTTTAGCATGGCTCACAGTCATTACCCTCTTGATCAAGTTACAGACAAAAGCAGCCTTCAAATTAGGCCTATTAAGATTTGTTTTTAATGAGGAGATAATTCCTCTAACAACACAAGCCAGATTTAGCTGGGATATGATTACACAATCTTGCCATCTTACAGAAAGGAAAGGAAAAGCAGACTTTTGCCTCTGCCTCAAATGATTTCAGCCAGCCTCAAAGAACTTGATGCCACTTTAAAGCGCAGAGCAAACATAATATTTGAGGCTTCTGAGTGATGTAGCAACCCCATGGCCCATGTTCCACTATTGACAGTGGGAGAGTTTCTATTTCAAGGATCTGAATTTAGAAGGCAAATGCTCAGGTTCATAGAACTGAAAATCACAGAAGGGAAGATCAATGCTTTCTTTTTGCAAATCTGAGCTGTGTGGCTTTCGTTGAATTCACTTGCCAGCCCTCTTTGTTTTTCCAGAATGACTACTCTGTGATACTTGAGTAAAACAATCTGATAATTAATTCCAAACTTTTGGGACTTTTCTGAGTGCTTTTGTATTAAATAACACAAATATAATCTTCTGCATATTCACTTTCTAAAATGTTCTTCCAACAAAATCATTTCCAGATATATTTGTATCCTTTTCATGCTCATCTTTGTAAGTCTTGGGTTAAGAAATCTTTATCTGTAACTTGCTGAATACGGCAACCAATCATTTATTTATATTTTAGACCTACTTAATACCTCTATTCATCGGAAAGTCTTTTACAGTAATATGTAGTAGGGATAATGAACTTGGTCCATCATTGACTGAGTATTCCCTAATCATTCATTTCTCCTGGTAGCTCTACTTTAAAGAGATGTAAGCTTCCTTAAGGATTTGAAGTTGTAGAGCAACTTTGAAGTGATGCAGGTGTTTGCCCAAACTTGAACTTAGTATTCATGTTAAGGAATAACTCTTACCCACAGGCTGGGGATATAAAAGAATCCTTTAGCAAGAATAACAGTTACTAATGCTACACAAGACTCTCCAGGTAGAACTGGACACAGTCACATGATTATTTGTTCTGTATTGACATAGCAGAAACCAAGTGGTAGCATTTGGGGGCTGAGTGGAATGGTCAAAATCAGGAGACCAAAGTCTAACTTGATCTTGAACACCATCACCCACCCAACCCATTCCAACCAGCTACATACACAGGCACACACTCACAGGTGACTCTGCGAGGCCATTTGTGCAAAGCAAGTGTTCATTTACTGTCATCTCCTTTCAGTTCCATGAATACCTGTTTCTTTCCTGATTATTGTCCTTTTCATATTCTGTTCTGGATTTCTAGAATGCTCCTTACCTAAACATTTATGTGGGTCATTACTTCTATTCTCTTTTTTCTTAGCCCAAACAAATCATCAGCAGCTTTCCCTGAGCATGCTTTGAAAAGCACATCTACCCAATCCCTCTTATTTTCTGTCTCCTCTCTTTGTTTATTTTCAAACAAGACTCTTATTTGATTTACCGTTTATTATTTTTAACCTGTACTCCTCATTACAGTGTATGATCTTTGAGAGAAAATGTCTATTTTGTCCACTGCTGTATTTCCAAGCCATAGAGAATATGAGACAATGGACATTTCATGTTTTGTTTGCTCAAAAGAATGGATCTTCTTGCTCATTCCTTATTGTTCATTTTGGGTTTTCATTTTCTAATACAAATTTCCATCCCTGAAGGCAAAAGCTATGTTTTATGTATCCTCCAATTCCATCCTTTAATAAATTCCTTCATTCTCCTTCCCCCATATATTCTGAATGTGATTTTACCTATTCCCTCTCAATGAGTGTTGTAGGTAAAGATGTTGGAGAACTCTCTCCTTTGAGAGTTCACTTAATATTTCTCCCAGATGAACTTACTGCCTCACAAAAGGGCTCTTTGTCTTTCGAGTTTAACCGGCTCTTTGTCTAGGCTGGTATCCAGCACCACAGGAGTAAAATGTCAATGCTCTCTATTTAATCAATGTTTTATTCTTGGCTTGTATTTCAATAGGGCGGATGAAGCAGCAATTCAAATGTTGTTGAAGATTTTTTTTGTCTCTTTTTAATTTCTGATCTATGTTATGTGAATCTCAATAATTTATCATTTATTTGGAATCTGTAGAAATCCCTTGGAGAAATGTGCTACTCACTTGCTACAAGACACAACAGCTGTGCTGACACTACCAAAACCAAGGCTACCCTTCACTCGACCGAAGTGGTTATTTTACTACATTCAGCTTTTTTTTTCTTTTTTGCTCAAAATTGCTAGATTTTATTGTTTGCAGAGCAGTGGTTTTCAAAGTTCTTTTTGTAGAACACTCATCTATAGTGATGTTTTGTCCTGCCCCCCCCCCCACCACACACAGAATAGTTTAAATGGGCCAAGAATTTGGGAAACCAAGTATTAGCACATTAACAGCTCTGAGACCTGTTAGAAAACCAATCATTTAATTTGGTTTAACTTTTAGCAGCTTCTCAGTGTATTTGGCTGTAACAGTGGTTCACCAAGTGTGGTCCCCCAGCCCACTTGGGAGCTTATTAGAAATCCAGGTTCTTGGACCCCACCCCATACCTACCAAACCCAAAACCCTAGGGCATTGGGGAAGCCCAGCAATTTGTATTTTCTCAAGCCCTCCAAGAGAACTTGGATATATGCACAAGTTTGAGAACCACTGGACTGTGGAAATTTTGTACTGGGACCACCTTCCGACATCCTTGAGGACCCTGTATTCAGATCACCTGGGATACTCTTCGGTAGGTCTCCCATGTGGCCTAGGGGGCTACATTTCTTACAAGTTTCCAGGTGCCATTGATGCCGTAGGCCTGGGAAGTTTATTTCGAGTAGCAAGACCACAAGACATTTCCAATCAAAGCTAGAGCAGGCATGGCTAACATGCAGGGGAAGACTATTTGGTTATGTTTTCGCAATAGAAATCCTGGGCAAAGTGTTTCTTACTGCCCTCCCTTGAACAGCCCTCCTCTAGCTGTCATCCAGGGACTTTTGTTGGAAGACACAATGGCCACAGGATGTTCCTCACCTGGCCACCCACCACAGTGTGGGTTCAAAGACACGGCTAAGGACCAAGTGAAGCAAGCCATTCTGGAACAAGGGAATTTTTCTTGCACTTAACAAGAGAAAAGTTTATAGCTACGTCGTCCTGGAGAACTACCATAACCACTGTGAGATTCAGTTTCCTCTCCAACCAATTGGAAATATTAATAGTACCCGTGTTAACAGTTGTAAAGAGAGTTAAGTATTGCATTCTTGCAAATGTTTACACTCGGGCACGTAGGAAGTATGTCATAAATGATGAGGATGGCAACAAGGATGATGATGGTCCCATGGAAAACTGAAACATCTGTAGTCAGCCTCATCATTCAATGGGAAAAAGGATGGAAGGAAAGGTCGAGTCATTTTAGTTTCCCTCCATGACTGGGGAATGCGTAGTTTCCTCTTGATGCTCTCCTAATACCTGCAGGAGTCAACCCCGCCTGCCTAGACAGGCACCAGATTTGTTTGTGAGTTGGGGAATTGCTGCTTATTTTCTTCTTTCTTGTATGATCAGGATAAAAACAGTCTTGTATAAAAGTTTCAAGCCTTCTCTCAGCTTAGAACGTTCCAGGGATGATTCAGTGTTCGCCCGGACTCCGGTTCTTTTGTAGTGTGGTTCTAGGCAGTAGGTCAGGTGGCCACATGGTAAGAGGTTATGTGGCTCTAGACCCAGAAGACCAGGAACCACACGTGGAAGGATGGAGTTGGTGGATCCTGAAGCAGGGGCAGCAAGAGGAGATGGGAAGGCCAGAGAGAGCTGGAGTTTGGGGTTGATTTTGAGGGAGAAAAGAGAATGTGAAAGAGCACCTCCTCTGATGAGAGAATTAATATGTGGTCCAAGAGGAATTTTGGGGAGTCACAGTCAGGACCTGCATTTGCTGTCCTTCCATCTCTTAGGGAGACATTGGGGATAAGCTACACTGATTTGGGGATATCAGGCTTGTGACGTTCTTTTTGTTTTCTTTCTTTTTTTTTTTTTTTTTTAAGATTTTATTTATTTATCTGAGAGAGAGAGTGGGAGTGCACAAGCTAGGGGGAAAGGCAGAGGGAGAGGGAAAAGCAGGCTCCCAGATGAGCAGGGAGCCCGATGCAGGGCTAGATCCTAGGACCCTGGACCATGACATGAGCCGAAGGCAGATGCTTAATCAACTGAGCCACCCAGGCGCCCCTCAGGCTTGTGACATGCTTCATTTTTGACAATGTGCAGAGACTGATCTTGAGGTAATCTGGTATTATTTAAATAACATGATTCAATATTTTATAAATATAAGTATTTATTACATTTATAATCAGAAGGAATAATACCCCTCTCTCCTAGCCTCTCTCTCTGCCTCTCTCTTTTATGAAATGAGCGAGGTCCTTAATTTTAAACATCCATCTTTGTCTAAATTAGTGATTCTCAAGTGGGGTCGTTTCACACCCCCCTCAGGGGGCATTTGGCAGGGTCTGGAGACAATTTGGGTTATGACAACTGGTTGGGGGTGTTACTGGCATCTATGGCGTAGGGGGCCAGGACTGTTGCTAAACATCATACAACCATAGGTTAGCCTCCCATAACAAGGAATTCTCTGGTCCAAACTGTTCATAGGGCTGATGTTAAGAAACTCTGGTCTAAATTATTAGAAAATTTCCTTCCTCAATTAGAACTTCTAGTGGTGATTTGGATAATTCCTCTGATTATAATTTATATACTTCCAATAATTATAATTCCAACAGAATAAAAAAAAAAGTCTAAATATCAGAAACCTTGACGATTCTTAGGGACCTTTCTTCTACCTTATTATCTACCACAGTAAAAACCCTTAATAAACTAGCAATTTTCTCTGGAGATTCCAACTGTAATAATAAACTTAACCAATAAATAAAATGTCCAACATTAATTACTTTGGAAATTTGCTTGCCAGTAACACAGAGTATGTTGATTTTTATCTGATTAGCATGGCTAGTGTTTTCCATGAAACTTCCAGCTTAGAGAAGCTATTGCCAAACATTTGAAGAGGCAGTGAGGCCAAATGGGAAGAGCCTTGTGTGGTTTCCTTGAGCTTGGTCCTAGGTCTAGCTCTGGTACGAGTGAGCATGGCAATTCACGTCACTTCTCTTAAGCTTGACTGCCTTACCAGCAAAATCAGTAGGAATGGGATTAAATTCATGGTAAGGTTCTCTTCTGGTTCACTCTAAACTCTGATTGAGAGCCTTCGCCTCCGTGAGAAATAGTGCCTTTCAGTTGACCTTTGAAGACCATTCAGTAAAGTTCAGCCCCATCTGAAGCTCGAGGAAGTGCCTGCTATTTCGAAAAAAATAAGGCAAGAAAGGAGGAGTCTATGGCAAGTTGCCACCGTTAAAGTGAATTTATCTAAATGGAAATTTAGCATTTTCCCCTACCAAGAAAAATCTGGATCTAAATAGAATGTGAAAAATAGTAAAAACTACATTCCCACAGAAGAAAACAATGAATCAAAACTAACATCTGTTGATCTTCTTCGTCTTCTTCTTCTTCTTTTTTTTTTTCCCAGTCAGGCCAACACAGTACTAGTTCACTCCGCTTATTCTCCCCCTTCCAAAAACAAGTAAAATAACAAATTAAAAAAAAAAAAAAAACATAAAAACAATTTGCATTGAGTTCATTGTAACAGAATGTAAACCAAAACACATCTTTGAAGTTCCCAGCACAGATGGCGGGTCCGGCTCTCCCATGGTAGATGCAGAGCAAAAAAAGTGACTGAGCCACAGGAAGTTGAGGAGACCACAAATATCTAGCAGCACAGACATGGCCCAGAACTACGCCTGTCCAACAGGAGATGCATTCAGCCTATACATCTCTCTGAAGCAGTCTGTTGCTGGGCTTGTGAGGGAAGTCCTTCTTTCAACTTGAACTTGTCAGTAGAGTCTTACCTAACAGCAACAGGACATGCTCCCTTGAACCCCGTGTTTTAGTGGGAGAGATGGATTTGTGCTGCTTTGTTAATGTCTACCACCTGGTTCCTATGGTGACTCAGAGCAGGCCTTTTTAAGAGAGTTTCCAGAAGCCTGGAGTCAAGTTGAGCAAACTTTTTTGACCCGAACACATAGTTAGAAATAACTGTTATGCCGTTACCTGGTTTATAAGTGTATGCTCTTCTCAAACGTGCACACACAAACATACACAGAGTTCCCCCAGAGGACCACATTTGCTTGGATCTTGCTTGTTTTGGGACCTATATACCAGTTCCTTCTGCCCAGATCACTTTTCCTACCCCATTCTCTCATTGCCTTATCTGTCTAGATTATGTTAACTCATCACATATGTTCCTTCCTTATCACTGAAGGCCACAATCTGTCTCTAAGTGCTGTGGTTCAGTATTAGAGAAGTCCCAGGGGGAAACTGTCCACTCATTTGTAGTAATACTAAATAAGCAAGTAAAATCATCAGGTTTTTAAAATATCATTTTGATTAGAAAAAATAGGAACACCATTGATTATTACTTCAATTAGCACTGTTTGCTCTTTTTTTTTAAGTATCTCAAATCATGTGAGAATTATTTTTTAAAGTTTCTTAGTAGTATAAAAGATTTTTTTTTAAGATTTGTTTATTTATTTTAGAAAGAGACAGAGAGAACATGTGTGAGCAGGGGAGAGGCAGAGGGAGAAAGAATCCCCAGCCACTCCCACATGGGACTTCATCTAAATGACTCTGAGGTCATGACCTGAGCCAAAACCAAGAGTTGGACACTTAACCTACTAAGCTATGCAGGCACCCCATGTTTAAAGGATTTTGAGAGTCTTATTGACTTAGTACAGTCCCTTAAATGTTACACATCGGGATACTGAGCTCCAGACAAGGAAAAGTGACCTTCTAAAGCCCATCCAGTTTATAAGGGCACAACTAGGATGAATGATCATGCCCTAAAACACAGAATTCCCCTCCACAAGCACAAATAATTTATCTCATCAATATGTTATGAAGGTAATGTGTCATCCACAATCTCTATTAACAGTTGAATGTAACAATTCTACAAACATAAATAAAGATCGTTGGTATTCAAAAGTGTGCAAGACTCACAAAGATGAATTCTATACAGTCCTTGCCTTTAATATCTTAATTTAATTGTACCCACATTCTTCCTTTTTGTTTAACCCATAACATAATTCTATTGTGGCAAACGCTACACTATTCCCACTTTTGAAATGAGAAAGTCCTGTTGCTGGTAACCTGCAAAACAATGATTCAGAAGAGCCTGAGGCTTCTATGGCTGCCATGCACAGGTACTCTGAGAACTCAGAGAAAGGAAAGGTTGACTCTGGTTGGGGATTTGTGGAAAACTTCTTGGAGAATTTAGGATTTCAAGCATGTGATAGATTTCAACAAAAAGACTATCTACGGTGGAGGGAACCAAAGGACAAAAGAAGAAAAGTGGAACAAAAAATCTGGACCTAGTACTTGGAGGATGTGGCTGTGTCAGCATTCTAGGAAACCAGCAATTCCCAAGATGTGTTCCATGGAGCACCGTCTCTGTTGGATGTCAGCCGGGGTTCAACAGTGTTCTATGGTCAAATAGGTTTGGAAAATGCTGGATTAAAAGGTTTGACAGGCAGTTTACCACAGTACTGCCCAGGGCCTTGAATAGGTTGATGTGCTTTATGAGGGAATAAAACTCAAAGCATTTCTCAGATTTATTTGACCAGAGAACATCCATTTATTTTTTCCTTTCTTAAAAAGCAGTTGACAGACTAATGTTCCATAGGCCATACTTAAGAGAAATAATGCTGTTTGCTGTGGGAAATATTAACAGAAATGAACGTTAGGAAAATGGGAAAGGTTTCCTTAGAAGGAGGTGAGGGGCAGACATGAAGAGCGGATAGAAGGTCCAGGGTAGGCATGTTGGCGAGGAGTCATGATGACCTAAAGATGAGTTCTGGAAGTGGGAATAAAAATTCACAAATCATTGTGCTCTGTAAAAGAAAAAAAAAAATTTGGAAACAATAGCGAAATACTAGACACAGACTGGGTTTTAGATGGTTTTGAGAAATTATTTTATATGTTAATTTTATATTATAATAGCATTGTAGTTTTAGAAAAATCTCCATTGTGATTTTAGAAAAATCTTCATCTGTTAGATACTTACTGAAATATTTATGGGTAAAATGTTTTACTTTAAAAGAATGCAGTTCTTAAAAAAGGAGTAGATGAAGCAGGAATAGCAAGATGTTGATAAGGCTAATGAGTTAGATAATTTCCTTGACTTTTGTGTATGCTTGCATATTTCCATAATAACAAGTTAAAAATAAAATCAAGGAGAGATTGGGAAGGAATATTCTTCACTATCTTAGGTTGGGCTCCCTAGGAAATTGGCTCTGAGGTGGAGATTTGCATGCAATGCTCTCAAGGTGAAACCCCATGGGGGAATGCAGAAACAGAACTGGGCCCCAGGAGATGCTGAAATCACAGCAATGCATCAGTCCCTCCAGGCTGGGATGGCCCTCAGGTCACCTGATGTCAGAGAGCCAGCACTTCATGTCCCTCTCCCTTCCCTCCCATCCACATACACATATTGACCAGTCATTGGATTGTGAGCCATCCCTAGAGAATCCCTTAGGACAGGACACTATTTGGCTTACACTTCCCAGAGAGGGACTCCAGGGTCAAGAATCTGAGCTTACAGCAACTGAGGTAATAAGAACCTCATTCCTGGATGAGGAATCTGGATGGCATACATGGCACCCAACACACTCTCCATTTCTTCATCTTTAAACATTTATAACAATGACATTTTTCTTCTATGCCACATGCCGTTGATGATTATGTGTGTGTGTTTGTTGTTTTGTTGGCTGTTATAAAAGAGTGGCATATTTGCACAAAAGGGGCATGTGTTGACAAGAAATAGATCTATTGCTTTAAATTCATCTTGCAAGTGGTTTTCATTGAAAGAGCAGGAAACTAATGTCCTTTTAAAACTTTATTAAAATCATCTGGATATACTCAACCTAATAAAACCAGAGTACACGGCTGCTGAACTTCCTGTAGCTTTAGATATAGAGCAAAGAGAGGTTTATGTGATATCCTACATTTGAAATTGTGTAGAAAGATATGTTAGTGGCCTAAGTAAATATGTATTTTATAAAGCAGATTCACAAAGAGCCTTCCTGCTCTGTTTTTGTTGGTGTGACTTTCTGTATGTCTTTGGCATTCCGTCTCACTTGGTGTCTTCATTCTCTGTGCATCTGTATACATTGGTGCTATTTTACTGGGGCTGCTGTCTTTTCTGTTTAGTCAAAGACATTTCCCTTCTCCACTCAAGAAAGGTCAATTCTGAAGTGAAACTTTACCAAGAGCTGAATCTCCCCCAGCTTAAGAAGCAAGTTGTGCCTTCATCATAATTGGATTCTGCTTAATTTAGCCATTTTAATGATTCATTACAAATGGGAGCTCCAAGAGGGATGGGGTGGCCATATTTAATGAGGTCACTCAGGTAGCCGAGGCTCTTGTTTGGGCATTGCGATCTTGTACTGACTTTTTTGGAAAAAAGGGTCAAATAATCTGCACCTTGTTGTTGAGTTACTTTAGAGAAAATGCCACTACTGGTAATTAGGGATGTAAATGCATGTAAGTTCGCACAAACACAAACCTCTACCAAAATCCAGCATGCAATTTCAATTATATTTGATTCTGGGGCTCTGAAATGCAAAGGAAAACACAGAACACTGTTGGATAAAACTCCTGTGCAATAGGGAACTAGGAGGAAGTCTTGAATAGCATTACTCCAGCCAACATACACAAGCTTAACATTACTTTTTGAACCTATGGCCATGTGCATTAAAGATGAATATTTTGCCTATGAAAAATTAATGTCCCAGAGCTCTGATTACCATTGTTTCTTTGTGAAATGGAGTATGCAAAATGTCCTTTAAAAATGCATCCTTTTGGTGAATAGATTGCTTTTCCTCTTTTGGCTTGTGCTACTCATTGGAAAGGCCCCTGAAGGAGTGTTAAGCAAATGAGCAAATAGTTATAAAAGTGCCAACTAGATTCACGGGAGCATGGAGATGGATGGAATCAGTGAGTGAGACCAATTTTCATCCTGTGTGAAACAAACAAAATGTCCTTTCTCCTTTTTTTTTTTTTTTTTTTTTTGCTTGATCCTTTAAAAAGGTATATGCTTATCGCTCTTTTCTTGGTTAACAGATACATTTTTAAACAAAGAAGACTCTTTTCGAAGGCCAGTATAAAAAGAACCCAGCTAAAGAAGATGGAGCTGGCCTGGGGGCTCTGTGAGTTATCAGGTAAATGTTATGTCTGGAATACAGACCGAGATAACCAAGCCTCATGGGGGCCTTGGATCAATCTAATTCTGATGAATGACCAGTTTGGTAAATATTATTTACATTACTACACAAGTCGGCTCTGTTCCATTCATGTTTGAACAACCCACAGAGTCTGCTGTGGTGTGGCCTCTCGAATAATCCCCACGGACTGGCTTTCCCCACTGTTAACTCACAATTAGAAGGATAATTAGTAATGAGGGCGCTTTGCTTTTGAACTAAAAATGAAAACATGAGTGAATAGCTCAATAATCTAGAATTGCAGCCATTCATGTACCACAGACCTATTCTCTAATGAGCCACAAAGATGGTAGAATTACATTAAAAAATTTGCTTCTCTTTTTGTTTTAAAGAATACCATTGTTAAACAGGACAGGATTTCAAAAGAAAAAAATTTCAAGCATAGGTTTATCCATCTTATACATGTTTTTCTTTATCTGCGTTTTCTTCCTTTCTTTATTTACCTGTATTCATTTATTCACTCATTCATTCTGTTAAGTCTTATTAGGCACTAACACGTTTCAGTCAGTGGTTTAGGCCAGAGATCAGCAAACATTTTCCATAATGGGCCACATAGTAAAAGATTGAGATTTTGGGGGCTGCCCAGGCTCAGTTACAACTGCTCAGGTAAGCCATTGCAGGGCATAGGAAGCCCAGACAATAAGGAAATGTGTTTGGTGGTGTTCCAATAAAACTTTATTTACAAAACAGACAGCGTGTCAGATTTGGCCAGCTGGCCACAGTTGGCCAAACCCTGCCCCAAGACCATGGAATTATTGAGACCAAAAAGTAGACAAAATCTCATTGAACATACACTGCAGTTGAAGGAGGCAGATAATAACAAACAAAAAGTTTCAGAGAGTAACAAGTACAATAACAAGTAACAAGTACAATGAATTAGAATCATAGAATACCTTCAATTTGGTGCTCTATTTTACTGAATATTAATTTGTGACTATTTTCTACATAGCTACACTATCTTCATATTTATTGGCCTCATACTATATTGCCTCGTTGCTTATCCCATATTTTACTTAATCTTTCCTCTATGTGTATATTTAGCTAAACCTAATTTGTAAGCATCCAAATGAAGGGAACAAATAAATCCAGGTGTTCATCTTACAAGAAACTTTTTCTAATTCTTTGTTTCTGCTTTAGCCATATAAGTCCAGTAATTCTAAATTAGGAGAAAAGCAGACATGAGGAAGGTAAATGTAAGAAGTGTTTTCCCTATGTAAAAAAAAAAAAAAAAAAAAAAGAATTTGTCCATGTCAGATATCCTACAGTTTCAGGGTGGTCCTAAAAATCAGGCTCCAGAAGCCTGGATAGTTTTGAAGAAAGGGAGCAAACAAATAGGAATTCACACTTCCTGTTGAGGTCCTGTATTTTGCCACTGGGCATTAGCCCTTCACAGTTTACCATATCAGAAACAATAATATGGGGCACCTGGGTGGCTCAGTGGGTTAAAGCCTCTGCCTTCAGCTCAGGCGATGATCCCAGAGTCCTGGGATCGAGCCCCGCATCAGGCTCTCTGCTCAGTGGGGAGCCTGCTTCCCCTTCTCTCTCTGCTTCTCTCTCTGCCTGCTTGTGATCTCTGTCTATCAAATAAATAAATAAATCTTAAAAAAAAAAAAGAAAGAAACAAAAATCTCTCAGAGGAAGATGCTCTTATTCAAACCCATCATGCATTGATTGCGTGCTGACTGGATGCAAAGCACAGTTCAAGACTCTGTGTTATGGGAAGGGTCTGTGATGCATCTGTTAAAGCCCCTTCTCTTCAGGTGGCAACAGGGACCTACAGGGATGGGATAGATTCAAACCCAGCAGTGTCAAGTGATGGGATATATGGGAGGCAAACCTTACACCCTTCTGCTTAGGGTTCAACATGCGTGGGACCACTTCTCTTTCAGAAGTATTTGCTCCTCATTTGCTTTCCTCCTTGGGAGGAAGGTAACCTCTTTAGTAAGAGTGACTGGAAACACTTAGGGGTGCCAGGCTTTCTGTATTCTGTATTCTTGTTTTAGGTACTGACAGTGGCAAAGTTCTATTACTAGAGTTTCTCTGTGCCAGACAGCAATCTTCATCTGTTCAATCCTCGTGACAGTCCTGGGAGGTGCTACTATTACCATCCCCTTCTGACAGATGAGGAGACTGTTACAGGAACATAGAGAGATGGGGTTTGCTGCTTGGCTAATGAATGGCGCGGGCAGCTGCGCTCACACATTTAATGCCACCGTCCGTGCTCTCAACTCCTCTGCTCTACGACTCACCTGAGACCTGAGAGTGTTCTGTTCTATTCTGCCATGATGGAAGCATCCCTGGGACAGGGAGAGGATCCATGCTTTGCTCATACCCTCTCTGTCTCTGATGGAGCAAACAAGCAATTTCTGTGTGCGGGTACACGGCTTTCTTCGGGTGAGTGGTACCGGTTGCGAGATTTGGCAGAGATGGATGGAAAAGCCAATCCATCTTCTTGAAATGAGTGATATCGGTAATAAAATAAGTATTTTCATCTCTCTTGGCTTCACTCCTGTATCTATTTTCTTAAATTTTCATTCTCAATTTAGAGGGAAAAGGATGTGACTCGTTCTTCCCCTAAAGCTTTAACATATGCATGACGAGCAGCGGTAGTAAAGAGACGCTAACAATAATCCCGGCACAGCAGCACGGTGCTAAATGCTTCCGTTATGTATTGTCTCTCTGAATTCTCACCGCAAGCCCAAATGAGTCAGTACTACATTTCCCGGAAGGGATTAAATTTTAGGCTGTCAGATAGGCTTCTGGTAAATAAAAGGGGAATGACTGTTTTATTGGCTACATGGCATACTAACAGGCAAGCCCAACACTTGACTGCAATGGTCTTTGATGTCAACATCAAATAATTTTGCTTCTTACAGCGTCACTCATAAGAGCTGATATTTCACTCAGAAGTCAAAATACTTCGGTGGTACTGGTTAGCAAAAGCAGGATGAGATTAGGTGAAGGTACTTCATTTGAAAATCTCTTTGATCTGTCGACTTCTTCTCATCTTCTCTGGCATTACCCTAGACAAGCCACCATCATCTCTCACTTGTGTTACTGAAACAGCCCCCATACTGTCAACCATATGTATGCTTGTCCGTGTCAAATGTCTTCTCTATAATAAGGAAGCACGATCTTGTTAAAGGTCACTCTTCCACACAGAACACCTGTCTTCCAATATTTCTTAAGACGAAGATCAAAATTCTCAACACACCCATCAAAGCTCTGTAAGGTCTGTTCCCTGTCTGCAAGTCCAGCCGCTTCTCCTTCCCCTCCCCTTTCTGTGCCCCATCTGTACTGGTCTAGTTCCATTCCTGGGCTATCTCGTATTCCTTCCTGATCTGCTCATTGTTCCCTCTCCCCGAAATATCCTTCCCTATCTCAGTTTTCACGTCCACAAACATACTTGCCTTTCAGGTTTCAGCTGAAATGTTGCTTCCTCAGAATTTCTTACCCCCTCAGCCTAGGTCTCCTTGTTCCTATCCTAGTCCTATAGTCTATAGGACTTACCTCAATTTGTATTTATTATGTGTTTTTCGTTACTTGTTTTTGTCTGACTTTATCTAAATAAGGCTCCATGAGGGCAAGGTCCAACTCTGCCTAGCTCACCACTTTGCTCTCAGTGCCCATCACAGTACCTGGCACATACTCACCCTGTACATATTGTTGAATTGCGGCCACAGAATACAGTTGTGCAGGCTGTGTACTGCCCAGCTCCAGGGGCAGCATCCACATAGACAATGATATCAGTGATGCTGCCCCGTGATGGGCAATACAGCAGCCCTGTATTGAAAGACAGAACGAGTGAATAAATGAATGAGTAAATAAAACCATTGGTACAGAACTGTCTTTGTGGGTAAAATGATATTTGATGTCCAGTATTTCCTAAAAACTATGAAATTCCATGTAGTTATATACGTCCTGCATACTTGTCACACAGAAGTGATTATTCGGGCATTTTATCTGTTCTGAATGAGATCCTTTTTGCTCTTATTTGAATTCCACAAACACTCTTTCATAATCCTGAACTTGGTCCACAACCCTCCAGGTGCCAGTATAAAGTCCCTCTTTGGCTTTTTAATTGTACAGGGATCTCATTTTTAACTTGCAGGTGAAAATGAGCTGAAGCTGTATTCCATTTGTGAGTCAAAGTATGTTTTTAATACAGTATTCTTATTCAATGGGGGCCTTGAGTAATATCTGCAATGTATTATAATATGCTGGTAAAATATATACAACTCTTGGGGGAAGAAAAAAGCGACACCCCAATGAAGATTATAGATCACACTGTTGAAAGCTGGACAGCTGGCACGGGGGACTTTAGATAACAAAGTGTCTACTGGAGATAATAACTCCTGGCCATGATACCGATCTCAAAGTCTTGCCACACATCTCCAATCTATGCATGACCCCAGGCTTCCCTGCAGCAGAAAATGAGCCATGATTATTACTCATGCCATTTATTAATAAACTTGTAAAGGGTAGTGGCACAGAAAAGTAAAATGGGAATGCTTCTGCGTGCACTTGGGGTGGGTGAACTGTGGTTTCCTAGGACCAAGAATTGTTATATCATCCCCAACACTGTTACTGTTTTACCTTGTATCTGAAATTTCTGCATTCTGCAGGGAGACTGTAAGTTCCCCAAGGACAAGACCCATGTCTTAAATTTGTTTTGTATCTAACTTACATGACCTTGACAGTACCTTGAATGTAGAGAGTTTGCTGGTCTTGATACTCACCGGATGAATGAACGAAATTACTGAACCAAATGGCTTAATTAAACCAGAGTTAAAATTCCACACTGCCCCCCAAACCTTACTATATTGATTTTTCAGACTAAGAGCACAGTATTGACTTGGGCAAGTTTCTCATCTGGAGTTAGCCCATGAGATAGTAGATGCACCACTCATAGACTCCTTCGGGAGTGAAGGACTTCCTCTCCCAGCTGCTGGCAGTACAGATAGGCAGCAACCCTTGGTTGTCTGCCCCCTTTGGGAAAAGACCAGTCAGGGAAGCTGCCTTGCCACTGCAGGACTGGCCTCTGCCAATAACGGGTTAACACGAGTTTATAAAGGCCAGGCCCAATCTCTCCAACTCAGGATGCTGTTGTGGGACCTCCCCATCTCCAGCGCTTCCAATGGGGTCCACTGAGGCCTTTGCTGAGAACACAGTACAGTCCACTTCTCTCTGTGTCCCATCCGGCTTTTGTCCCACCCCTGTCCACAGGTGCTGATCCCAAGAGCACTTCCTAATAAACCTCCTAAATGCTACTAATTGACCCTGAGTTAGCTTCCTCCAGAGCCCAACCTATAACCCCTGCCTCTATGTTTCAATGGAATGAAACACAAAGCAATCGATTCAAGGACTTCTCTCCCCCCATATGAACGACCTAGTAACAAATGATGCTATTATTTGAGAAAGTCACGGGATCTTGGGAGCAGCTGCGGCAAGAGTTGGATTCGCACTCTTCATGTAATACACAGACTCTCATAGCCAGGAGGAACCGGCAGTGTTTCCCGGCGTTCCACGGGAATGCTGCTCCCCCAGCCACACGAGGAATTCAGGGAAGTGTGGTTGCAACACAGGGGCACACTTAATAATGAGCAGTATCAAGAGTCCTTGCCTCTTTAATTGACCTCCAGAAAACTGCTTTTCTTGAACGCTTGCTCGTTGTTTGTTGACATCGCATTCCTCAAACTCTGCCCTAACATGACATCCCTTTAGGAAAGCTACAGAACGGGGCACCTGGTTGACTCCAGTGGTGGAGCAGGTGACTCTTGATATCCAGGTCATGAGTTCAAGCCCCACACTGGGTTATGGAGACGACTTAAAGAAAATAAAATTTAAAATAAATTCAAAAAATCTTCTACAGGATTGGAAAAGTTATCATTTTTCCTTATAAATGTAATAAAATATAATTAGTGATGACACTATAGTATAATTATGCTTAATCATCTATTCTAAGGAGTCAGTAAACGCTGGGCTGGGGGAGAAATCCAGCTCACAGGGCATACAGTCCAGCCACATTCATTTAATCCAGGCACATAATTGTCTCTGGTGGCTTTCACGCCACCACGACAGAATCGAATAGTTGTGACGGAGATGCCATGGCCCCCAAAATCTGACATATTTCCTAGCTGGCCCTTTACGGAAAGAGGTTGCCGACCTCTGTTTCAGTATAGTAATGAATGCTGTATGTGTATACCCACATGCATGGGCACGCACAGAAAAGACAAACTATGTCTGGTCATTGCAATTAGAGGGGAGTTTTTTATATTCTTCTTTTTGTGTTTCTCGTGTATTTTTCACAGTAAGAAAGCCAGTGAGAGCTATTTACCATTTGTGCTTTTTCTATTCTAAACCATTTAGAATTTTGTCACTAGCTAGCTGCCTATGAAAAATACATTGATGAGAAGTTAGAAACCAGCTCTGAGTGTGTGCGCACTGAAAGATTTGTTTCATAAGACTTCTCATGTCTAAGGAAAATATGTAAAAAATGCAGTGTAGAGAAGATTGTCCAGCTTCTGGACTAAGCATCCAGCTGGCCATAAGTTTAAGAATTAAAACAACAACAACAACAACAACCCCGGATTGTTTTGTGACAGCTGGCTCCTTTTGGTAAGCTTATACACATTATTGTAAGAAATAGGGCTTATTCAACCTCTCATTTGTAATGCTTTTTAAATTCTCCTTGGTGCAGGAAAACAGCCTCCATTTTCCAAAAATGGGCCATTTCTGGGCTGGAAAAATAACACTGTGGCCCTTAGAATAATACAGTTAGCCATTCTGAGCAATTTTCTTAGTAAATAGTGAGTTCCCTTGATCAGTGCTTTTTTTTTTTTTTTAAAGATTTATTTATTTATTTATTTGACAGACAGAGATCACAAGTAGGCAGAGAGGCAGGCAGAGAGGCAGAGGGGGAAGCAGACTCCCCGCTGAGCAGAGAGCCCGATGCGGGGCTCGACCCCAGGACCTAAGCTGAAGGCAGAGGCTTAGCCCACTGAGCCACCCAGGCACCCCGCCTGCTCGGTGCTTTTACCAGCATTTCTTTTTTCAACAAAATGGGGAGAAAAACCTCTCTCAGCCTATTTATCAGAAGAGAAAACTGAGCCTCCAGTAAGCTGAAGAGGTGGCCGAAGAGTCACCTCGAAAACATGGCTCAGTCAGAAGTCAAGCCACCTCTCTCTGACTCTAGAATGTTGAGTCCTCGCTCACCGTGCTGGGCTATCTCCTGACCATTTGCCTGTTCCAAAACGTGGTATATCCCCAGCACCCATCCCAGGAGACACACGTAGTGAGCACTCAGTAAATATCTACAGAATGACCAAAAGAGCATTCTCTAGTCTATTATGTAAGAACTAGCCCAAGGAAGTGGGTGTTGTGGTTTTAAGATGTCTTGGAAGGTCATGATTTTCACCTATCAGGTTATCTGGAGACAGTATTTTCAGTTGACATAAAGCATTAGCACACTATTTCTATGGAATACCAAAACACTTCTGATTTTAAATAACAGTTTAAGGAAAGTTTTTGTGTAAACATGTTAGAAGTCCAAATTGATTACCTTATTCAAATAAATATTACATTTTGTATAGCGGTCATATTTACTTACCCTGATATTACATATTAGTATCACACAGAGAAATATCAGTATATGATTTATAGTTCCGTTTTCTTCTACTCTCTTAAGCATTTTGAAAATGCTCTTTCTTTGCCCATTCAAAACCTGTGTTTGTTTGTTTGTTTGTTTGTTTGTTTTACTTTTTTAATTAAAGCAAGTATTACTAGATTTCTGACTTGGATCCATGTAGAGGCTGGAAAACCATCTATTCATAATTGATTTTTTCCTGTCAGTGAATCAAAAGAGAATGGATCTTTAACATTACTTAGCCACACCAAATGAAAAGTCAATTATTGCCAAATCTTTCTATTTTATAGATTGAATTGTGTGTTTTGAGTTCTTCCATTATGCCTTAATTTAAGAGAAAATAAAATTTGGATTTGGAAATTAAATCTAAAAGTTAAGGTTTCCCCACAAATTGTGGCAATTTGTATTGTCATTTAAAATACATTGAGGGGCACCTGGGTGGCTCAGTGGGTTAAAGCCTCCCCTTCGGCTTAGGTCATGATCCCAGGGTCCTTGGGATCAAGTTGGGCTCTCTGCTCAGCGGGGAGCCTGCCTTCTCCTCTCTCTCTCTGTCTGCCTCTCTGCCTACTTGTGATCTCTGTCAAATAAATAAATAAAATCTTTAAAAAAAATAATAGGGGTGCCTGGGTGGCTCAGTGGGTTAAGCCTCTGCCTTCAGCTCAGGTCGTGATCCCAGGGTCCTGGGATCGAGCCCCACATTAGGCTCTCTGCTCCACAGAAACCTGCTTCCCCCCCTCTCTCTCTGCGCCTGTGTCTCTGCCTACTTGTGATCTCTGTCAAATAAATAGATAAAATCTTTAATAATAATAATAATAATAATAAATTAATAAATAAAATACATTGAGAGAGGGGGCACCTGGCTGGCTCAGTTGGTAGAGCAAGAATGCAATTCTTGATCTCGGGGTCATGAGTTCAAGCCCCACACTGGGTGTACAGCTTACTTAAAAAGAAAGAAAGAAAGAAAGAAAGAAAGAAAGAAAGAAAGAAAGAAAGAAAGAAAGAAAGAAAGAAAGGGAAAGAAAGAAAGAAAGAAAGAAAGAAAGAAAGAAAGAAAGAAATGTATGTGATTATTCCTACCATAATCATGCAAAAAATAAAAATACATTAGGGGTGCCTGGATGACTCAGTCAGTTAAGTGTCTTGACTCTTGGTTTCAGCTCAGGTGGTGTGTGATCTCAGGGTCAAGATACCGAGCCCCCATTGGGCTCTGTGTTTAGTGAGGAGTTGGCTTGGGATTCTCTCTCTCTCTCTCCCCCCCCCCGCCCCTCCTCCCCCTGCTCTCTTTCTCTGGAAAAAACAAACAAACAAAAAAACCTTAAAAAAATACAGTCATGGAGAAATAAAAATAGAATATATTTTCAAACCCTCACCTATGCCAGGTTTGACAGTATGCCAACCAAAAGAGTACTTTATCATGATTACCTAATCTGACAGAAGAGAAACCTCTGAGGCTCAGAGAGGTCAGGAAATTTGCCCAGTGGTCCTACAGCCATAAAAGAGCAAAGCTGGGATGTGAACTCAGTGTTTTAGACTCTAGGGCAAAAGTTCTCAAGCTCAGACACTTTGGACTGGCTAATCCTTTGCTGGGGGTGCTGGCCTGGGCCTTGGAGGACTTAGCGTTGGCCTTGGACTCTGCTCATTAGATGCCACGAGCACAACCCCCAACCATGGCCAAGTTGTAACCACCAGAAATGTCTCCAGATTTTGTCAAATTTTCCTGGGACTGGGGTGCAAAATCACCTCTTGTTTACAACCACTGCCCTAGAGCTCCTGTCTTAACTGTGATGCTTTTCTGCCTGCCTTTCAATGTCGGTCAAGTTCACCCTTGTGGACTGGGCCCCCGGCAAACTTGTCGCAGCCTATGCACATCTGGGCCTTGGCCAGCTTGGTTTCTCCCTCATTTTACCTAGGAAGGAAATGCCTGCCACCCATAGTCTGGAGTGGTTTGGGATATGTACCCGAAGCTAAAATTAATAAAAAAGAATAATGAACTGCCCTGCTCTCATTACCAGAAATCTGAGCCACAACTGGATCCATGTGCCCTGGGATGAGATTGTTAAAAAGAAAGGGTAGTGGGGAGGCTTATTCAAGCTCAGAGTACTCACGATTTCACTTAGAATTAATTTGAGGAAGAAATAGAATAAGAATTGCAAAGTCATCAAAGATGATGGCTTTTCCTTTATGACCCTTGGCACCAGAACAAAGGACCTATTTTTGTGGGTTTTTTTGGATATCCAGAATAAAGAGAATAAAAAATGTTTAGGTAATGTTTGGATGGTTTCGAGACCATACATACATTAGTGATAGGTCAATTAATATCTGAACAGTTCAAAGAGGCAATTATTTTAATTTATAAATCACTTCAGAGGTAAGGAACTGCCAACCCTTAATGTGGTTTTTACAAATAAGAGTGCTCATTGTTATGTGTGTTTGTGTGTGTGTGTGCGTTTCTACCCATGTCATTCTATCTGGCCTGAATTCTCGGACCAGATCGCATACCTCGGTGATTATGTATTTGTCTCTAGAGCACTGCCAAATACATAAAGCATTGTATCTGCAATTTGACCCTTGGCTGAGACCACCCTATTTTTCGAGTTTTCACTATGCTGAAAGGTACCACGATGCACAGTCTTGTTTCCAGAAACGGCCTTCTTACATTACACTCTAAATGGCAGCGTCTGGGAGCTAAGACTCCCCAGAGGGTTTTATAATGTCTCTTGGTAATCATTCCAACAGAGAAGAAGGCCCAGGGATTTCTGGGCACAGGGGACTTATCAGACACTTTGACAGTTGGTGCAAAGTCTTCAAGTGGCAATTTTAAGATTCCTTTTTAAAACGATGTAATAAGCATCCCTATATTTTTTTTATTTAATTTTTTTTCTCAAAGATTTTATTTTTAAGTCATCTTTACACCCAGTGTGGGGTTTGAGCCCACAACCCCAAGATTAGGAGTCACGTGCTCCTCTGACTGAGACAGCCAGGCACCCCTATTTTACTTATTTTTAATTACTGAGTAACAACAAAGTGCCGCGCATACTGCTCAATGCTAGGGCTCTTAGAGGATGCAAGACAAAAACAATCTGATGGTGAAGCTGGAAACTGTAGTATAGTCTGAGGAGTGCTGTCATGGGGAAAGTATAAGTGGAGAAGCCCAGACTGAGGATATGTTGGTTGGGGAAGCTTCCAGAAGGAAGTGATTGATCTCTGCTTCAAAGCTGAAAGAATAGATATTGGTTTGGTAAAGAGGAGGTTCCAGGCAGAGGGATAGAAAATGGGAAGAGGCCCAGAGGCAAGAGAGAGCATGGTGATTTCAGGAACGTGAAGGAAACAGGGCTGGAGTCTAGAGAGGAAAAGTGAGGGACAAACCGTGAAGCTAGATATGAGCTCGGGCAGGGTTGTAAAATATTCTGCAAGGCATGTTACAGAGTTTGACTTTATCTTAACGGCACTTGCATGTGATGGACATGCTTTGAGCTGAGACTGATATGATCAGATTGATAGAAAACAACAGGAAGGGAGAGAAACAGCTGGGGAAGGGATGAGGGATTGGAGCAGGGAAGGTGGTACATGGCTTGTGTTGCGTCCATGGGCAGGGAAGGCGGTACATGGCTTGTGTCCATGGGTTCAAGAACTGGAAAGAAGGAGCTTGTAGATGATGTTTAATGGAAATAAGAGATTTTAGTTAAGACTAATAAAGATCTGAGAAATAATAAACTCACTGATAGCCCTTCCCATTATATAGGCCCCTTCCCTTTTAACTCCAAGTTCTTCTATTGCAAACAAACAAAAAGAAAATTATATAATCTATACGCCCTTGGTTTCATTAATTAAAAATCACTGAGCAGCTACTACATGTCTGACATGATTCTAGATAGTCAAGAACCCCTCCTGCAGACCAGAGACCATTCCTCTTTCTGCGAATTTCATTTCAGGGATGCAGACAGACAGTAACAGGAAATCAAAGCAGAGGTATTCACACAGCCTCCATGCTGTGAAGATGAAAAATTATGGGGTCACTTCAAACGCTGTGCCCTGTTGACATTTCAGCTAAAACCAGAACAAAGGGGAGCCAGCCCTGAGAAGATCAATGGAGTAAGGCACCCAGTCCAGGAAACAGCACAGGCCTTGGGGTGGGAATGATCAAGATCTTCTGGGGACGCAGAGACAGGTAGAGGCACATCATGGAAGGCATTGTGAGCTATGCAAAGACAACTGGATACTGTTCCGCTGAGTTCTTATAGTCAGTGCTTCTTATGACCGGACATAATTAAATGCACTCCACTGGCTAGGGTAAATAATCCTTCTTTGAACTGTGGTACATCCTAGTAGTTAATGATGAAACGTTTGGTTGTATGTCTACTCTCTACCTTGAGATGATATACTTTCTGGTGCCGTGCACTTTGTTGGGGAGAACAGACCAGATGGCCTGAGTAACAGCCCTTCATTAGGGCAATGACTATTTATATTTATATTTATATTTATATTTATTTATATTATACTATTTATATTATGATGACCTGAAGACCAGGCTGCCGGGCTCTGACCAGTGGTTCAGGCCTTTTCTTGAAGGAAGGGTGAAACCATGCTCCAAGGTAATCCCAGCAGCTCTCCATAGAGGCACCGCACATACCTGATCCCAGTGGGACTTTTGCTCTGTGCTGGCCTGCCGCTCCATAAATAACTAATTCCCTTCTTTAATCACAGGAAGTGTTTGGGAAACTAAAGTAAGGAGGAGAGGATCATCACTGTGAATGTATGTGTTTGAAAGGCTGTCTCACGCATTTGCCGATTTCCCTCCTGCCTCAGCCCAGAACGACAGTGAGAGTGCTCGGTTTATAAGCAGACACAGGTGGGATCACCCCTGGGGTTCACTCCCAGCTGGATGTATGGCCTCAGTTCCTAAGTCTCATAAGACTGTGATGACAGAAACCTCAGGAAACTCTCATACTCTCCACAGAGTAGATTTTCTCACATTTACATGGCAACTTTGCTTCCTGGGGTTCTACTTTTTTAGCAAAATAGCACACTTTCAAGCCTGCAAATAAAGGACTGGTGTTTCTTCTGCCCACCACTGTCTTCTGGAAATGCGAACTGAATATTATTAACTTGGCTTCATTTTATCATCACCAAAGACTGGCAGCCAATCAAGGTGCTGCTTATAAAGAAAACCTGGAGATTCTCTTTCTGATGAAAGACTCACCTAAAGGCTATTGTTTGTTGTTGAAGCCTTATCAGAGCCTTGTAAAGTCTTAAAACTACAAAACAAGATGAGCGTCGGAGCAGGAGAAGCTTGAGAGGAAGAATTCTTAGGGAAGTTCAGTTATGTTGGGCTCACCTATAACTAGTTACATCATAGTGTTATGAAAACATTATCACGGTATTACAAAACATTTGTGAACGTACCATTAAATTATTTTTTGGTATTCTAACGGAATTATTTCATCACATTAAAATGAAAGGTGTTTGCGATTGTGGCAAATATGTTAATAGCTTTCTGCTTTAACTGCATTCATTTTGAAACTTTTCAAGTAGTTATTTGTCGAGGGGAGGAGAATACATTTCAGCATGATACTTCGCATTTCTTCCTTCTAAAGTTATATTTCATGGCAGCTCATCTCAGTAAACAGAGGCAGGGGGAGTCGGGCTTGCTTTGTGATTCACCGCGAACACTTCACTTGGATGGAAAGACTGTTGCAGAGGTGGCATCTTAGGCTGTGGAATTAGAAAGACTAGAGTTCAAGTCCAACTCCATCCCTTACAGCCATGTGACCTCATTGCAGGTTACATTTTATGTCAGCCTCAGTGTACGTGTCTATAAAATGGGGATAACACAGCAGTGTTGACCTTGTACATTGTAATTAGATTTAAATATTATATGCCTCAAAACAACACTTAAAATGGCACTTGGTACATAGTGAGAGTTCAAAAACACCATTAGCATTAACACCAACAAACTCTGCTACTTTAAGCAGGTTGCTTTACCACCCAGACTTTCAATTTCTTACTTTCAAAATAGATTTGGACTAGAACCAACATTTCTCAAATTTAACCATTCTTACACAGTCCTCAAAATTTGTGTTATTTGTGGGGGGAAAATATCCCTGCAATATAGCCTTGAAAAGAATAAAGCCATATATGCAGATACTAAGCGTATCTGTATAAATCTGTAAATTTAAAATAAATCTGTAATTTAATATAGATGCATTGGCTTTAATTTAATTTTATTTTTTTTTAAGATTTTATTTATTTACCTGACAGACAGAGATCACAAGTAGGAAGAGAGGCAGGCAGAGAGAGAGGAGGAAGCAGGCTCCCTGCTGAGCAGAGAGCCCAATGTGGGGCTGGATCCCAGGAATCATGACCTGAGCCAAAGGCAGAGGCTTAACCCACTGAGCCACCCAGGTGCCCCATGGCTTTAATTTTATTAATAAGATATCCTAATCATTAATACCCATCTTTCCAGTGTGTTACTGTAGAAGATCCTGACACTGGAGGTTTGACCCATTCATGGGTATCTCTGGGCACCATACCTATACCAAATGGATTACCACTACCTTGCATACCTCGGGCTTATCTGGAGCTATAATAGCTTTTCAATTTAAATATACATTAATATAGACATGTATGAAACCAGGAGGTACAGAGTAGTCAATGAGAGCAGACCCTGAAGCTGATAAGCCCAGGTTCCAATCCCAACTCTGTCACTTGCTGGCTTCGTGATGATGGGCAAGTCATTTAACATAGCTCTGCCTCAGTTTTCCTCATCTACATAATCAAGATAATAAGAATATACTTAAGAGTGTTATTGTGAGTTAATATATGTACAGTGCTTAGATCAATGCCTGGTGTACCAGCATCTCATCAGTGAGTTATGCCTACCAACATATGCAAATGCATCATACTTCACCAAACACTGTCCCGTCTCGTCTCTATGGTCCATTTTGGCTCTGAAGTCTTTAGTGGGGTGAGAAGGAGATCTAGATCCTGAGACTCCATTACTGGAGTAGACACTCAATATTTCTGGCTCAGATTTTCCCCCTATAAAATTATTATAGTACCACCTCTCTCCAGGTATTTCCTGAGGATGTTAAGGTCTAGAATGGGTAGGAATTCTGTATTTGAATAACGTTAATTCCCTCAAAACTTGACAGTGGAAGATCCCGTTATTAATTGGCAGCTGATGACTCTTTAGCCTGCGCAGAGGATCAATGTGAGAACCAAATGTTGACTGATGACTCTCCTCTGCTTAAGCAAAACCACGGGGGAAACAAAAACCATTTCTCTAGCTACGGCTTTCCTGCCAACAATATTGAAGAAAATGAGACATAACATGAATTCCATATGTCCAAATATATTACTATTCCATTTGGTCATAAAAAAATGTAAGTCTCTCTGGCTTACCGTATCTGAAATCCAAATTGTTTATATCTCAGGCTGAAATCCTTCTTCTAAGTCCTCACACACCTGCATCACATTGACATCCAAAATAAGCACGACTCACTGAAAGTGTGAGATTTCTGTCCGAAAAGATGCTCCACGAGGATGAGGGAATCTGTAAGCCCAGAGACTGGACGTAAAATGTGCGGATAGTGGTGGTGGTGTGGGCGATAGACTGTAGTCGGCATGTGTATTGGGAGAAATCTAAAGGGACAAATCAAGTGTTTAAAATTCTCAAATAGAATTATTATGTGTTTCACTGCTATGTCTTTGATAAGAAAGACTTTGTAAATCAAAATGAACTGGTAATTACACAGCCAGATACACTACGGCACATTTGAATAGACCACAGTCTCCTTGCCTTTCAGCTTGAACGTGGTCAGGTTTCACTTTGGGTAATAGACAAGTTCTTGTGTTAGAGCTGTACTCCTGGGGACAGATCTAAACCAAGGCAGCAAAGAAGGGTGATACGGAGTGAAGCCAAAGGCCAGGAAAATTGTTTTATCCAATATCGGTTTTGTTCGTTGTGAAAGGAGATGACCCAAAGTCAAGAGAACATGTATGGTTTCATTTCACTTCATCTATTACCCAGCTAACTTGGAAGGAACAATAATTCCCTCATCGGAGACTACCAGGTTCTCTGGAGTCCACGCAGAGGAGTCCATTTCCAAGAGGGACTAAACTTGTGGCTGTGATTGTACTCAGCCCCATTCCTGATAAGATTCAATAATTTCTTTGGATAGGAAAATCATGATGTATATTCTATGCTACCAAATTAAAACTCATCCAACAAATTGGCATCATATTCGGTTGTAGCTAGTATATGGGGTGTGTAACACCCTCCTCCTGTATCTTTTTTGGTAAACCTAATCCATTGGATAGACCTAGCTCAAATTGTTAACTAGGATGAGATTATCCCTGCCTTGCTGCATCGTCTTTTCACCAATGTCCTTTCAGAAAAGAACTTCTTTGCTTCCCCCCTCCTCATCCTAGGCCAAGGCAGGTGAGGCCAGGCCATGATGGATTCTCTACAGGTATCAGGTTCCTGACTAATTCTGGTTCTTCTGGGCTGCCCACACTACTGTCTAATAAAATTCCTATTTAGCTTAAATTAGGCAAAGCCTATTTCTGTCTCTTGCACCAAACAAGCCCATCTAATATATTTACCAAAATGTCACATATATACACATATATGTAATATATATTGCTACCTATATGATATTTTCATTATTTTTGAGAATTTACCACACTCAGCACTCTTCTATGACTATTAACATGTAGTAACACATTCATGCTTACAAGTTTATAAAGACTCTTCTCTGCCCACCCTTCAGCATGTCCCTTTCTGTTCCCTGTCCCTTTTCCCTTCTGTTTTTCAATGTACTTATCTCTTTCCAACATTCCTTGTAATTTTCTTATTAGGTTTATTGTTTATGTCTCTTCCCTCACTGGAATGTAAGCTCATTGCTACTTCTCAAGTGCCCAGGACAGTCTCTGACACATGACAGGGACTCAATAAATATGTGTTTAATTAATTAACTAGTTAATTCATGAGCAGCATGCTATTATTTGGTTTATAAGAATATTCCTTTAAATCCGCGATCCCCTTCCACCTACCTTGCAGGATCTGGTTAGGTAAAATGTTTGCTCTCCTCTCTAAAGCTTTTTGAGTATGAGCTAGATTTTCACATCTGTGCTCTTGCCCAGCAACAGGGGACTAGATCAAATGACCTCCTGAGAGCTGTCTGGCCCTTGACATTCTAATTCAATTCCACTTAAATGTCCTAAAAGTAATTTGTAGAGAAATTCTTTTCCGCCCCCCCTCTCCCCGATTGGAGTGCACATTTATCTAATTATTTCCTTGGTAGATTGACCTAGCTCTGAAGGAGTTCCATGCCAGCTCTCATGCATTTTCTCTAAGCACTCACTTTATAAAACTAAGAGACTAAAGACTCAGCTCTCTAGGGAATTAAATTGCATTCAAATAAGATTAAGGATTTTTGAGTCACAAAAGCAAGGACAATCAGAGGCTAACTAAGAAGAGGCAATTGTTCGGCAAACTAATCCAGACATGTAATTCACAAAGGGACTCTCACAATTGGTCAAGAAAGAAAAATGCCTGTGAAGGATTGGGAGGGCTGCCCTGAGTGAGGGGAGACTTCTTCCTTCCCAGGTTTAAAACCCTGGCCCTCGCTTCCTAGAGAGCGAATATATTTATTCTCTAAATTTAGTCGATTTTGGCCCAATACGCTTCCACTGAACTGGATTAGATAAGAGCCTTCGAGAGACCTTGGATTCAATCTTGAGAACCCTGCACTCTAGCTAGTTTCTCTAAAGAGCCATGGCTCGGTGAGGTGGTGTTGGGGTGACCTGAGATCTGTTGATGTTGATCTAAGGAGGTTCGTGTGTCACCCCTCAGCTCAAGCAGGGATTCTTAACCTCTTGTGGGCCATGGACTTCTTCACAGAATGTTTTACAGTGGGTAAAATAAAGAACGTAAGATTTCAAAGCAAAGTAATTATATTGAATTTCATTTCTCAAAATATGTTTTTTTTTTCAAAAACAGATCAGTTTTGTTTATTAATATATTACATATCAAGGGTTAGTGGTAGGTCTCAAAATTGCTGTCATTAGAAAGTGGTGATAAGCTTAAATGATAATTGGAAGTATTTCAACATCTGGACTGTCATGTGAAAAATATGTACAATTTATATAAGTGATAAAGTCACAGGTATAGCTACTAATACTGTGGTATATTGCCTACATTTATAATCAAAGAAAATGCCAAATTTTAGTTAGATGGTAACAAAAATAATGATATCATTTCACAGATGCCGCAGCTTCTAGACCAGGTTAAGAGCTCCTGGCATAGAGACCACAGGGCCCAGGTAGCCTCCCCACTAAGCATCGCACCATGAGATGCCTGTGGTTGCTGACATTTGTTTAAACTATTATCCCACAAGAAAATGTTCCCGTTGGCTCAGATCCACAATGAGAAAGCTTAAAAAATTGGAAAAATATCAGTACCTGCCATGCATATCTTATGCTTAAAGAAATAGCCTCTTTAGGCTGGTAGGCAGAGAGCCCCAAGCTGCTATAATAGAGTCAGAGCTCAGACAGTAGTGTGACCAACCCGATGTGGGGCTCAATCCCACGACCCTGAGGTCATGACCTGAGCTGAAATCAAGTCAGCCACTTAACCACCTGAGCCATCCAGGCGCCCCCTATCTTAACCATTGGGCTCTGCACTGAGCATGGAGCCTCCTTGGGATTCTCTCTCTCTCTCCCCTGCCCCTTCCCCTACTCCTGTGTCACGCTCTCTCTTGCTCTCAAAATAAAATTTTTAAAATGTCAGAGAAACTAAATAAGAAATTTATATCACTAAGGTTTCGGGCTCATAGTACATCACTAAAGAGAAAACCCCCAACTAAATCTCCAGGGCCGAGCTGTCCATTGTAGCAACCCTAGCCTCATGGGCTCATTGAGCACTTGAAATGTGATTTGGCCAGATTAAGATATTTCTCCAGTATAAAATACACACTAGATTTCAAAGACATAGTAATAAATAAAGAGTATAAAATGTCTTACTAATAAGTTCATAGGGTTTGTATGTTGAAAAGTTTATATGAATACATTGAGTTAAATCAAAATATTAAGATTAATGTCACCTGTTCCTTTCAAATTTTTTAATGTGGCTACTAGAACATTTCAAAATTCATATGTGAGACAACCCAGATAGTCCATCAATAGATGAATGGATAAACAAATTGTGGTAAATACATAAAGTGGAATACTAGTCAGTCTTAAAAAGGAATGGAATTCTGATACATGCTACCTAGATGAGCCTTGAAAATATTATCCTAAGAAAAATAAGTCAGATTCAAATAGGCAAATATTATATGATTCTACTTATATGAGGTACCTAGAGTAGGCAAACTCAGAGAAAAAGAAAGTAGAATAGAAGCAACCAGGCGTGGGAGGGAGGAGGGGATGGAGAGTTACATTTAATGGGTGCAGAATTTCTGTACGGGATGAGGAGAAAGTTCTGGAAAGGGTTAGCACTGATGGTAGCACAACACTGTAAATACCACTGAATTAATTACACACTTAAAAACAGTGACAGTGGTAAATTTTATGGTATGTGTATTTTACCACAATTTAAAAAAATTAGTTGTGGCTCACATCATATTTCTTTTGGATAGCGCTTCTCTAGAAAAGCTTAATACAGGGCCAGACAGAAATACTCTTCCATCTGTAGACCTGTTGGTGTTTCTGCGTTCAGCCTGTGGAGTTAGAAGCTAGGATTCACATTCTGGCTCTGCGTCTGACGGCTAAAGAACAGCTCTAGAAGGTCTGACCCCTCAGTAGCCTCATCTACAAAATGGGGCTTGTAAAATGCACCACCTAGGACTGTTGTAAGTCTAAGAGAGAACACAGGCACAGCGAGTAGTATAAGCCCAAGAGGTGATACTGAATGAATGGTCCCATCACCACTATAGTTGGAAGCAGGGGCTTCCATTTTCCGCAATAATTTTCTACTTTGCTGTGGCCTGAGGAATAACCCAGAAGGCTCAACAGCAGTTCACTTACCAGGAAAAAGCCTGTTCCAAAAATGTTACCCCTTTCTGGAGACCATGAGAAAAAAGCTCAGTCCTACTCTATCAAAATAGCATTCACTGGAGAACCTCCCTTCCTCTAGTATTCACAGGGGGGTCACCTCATCATGTGCTATATGCACTCTTAAAAAAAAAAAATCTATTGGGCAAAATTGCACTGAAAATAACCAAGATTCTGGAGCACATCAGATTAGGGCCGGACCACGCAAAGCCTACATCCCTTTGCAACCAGAGGATTAGCAAAAACCACCGGTCCGTGGGAAAAGAAGTTGGCAGCTGAGGTGGACAGCTCGGCGTGGCTAGAGTTTACCACAGTGGATCTCAAACACACACAATCACACACACACACACACACACACACACACACACACACACACACACGCACATACATAAAGGGTAAGTGGTGGCAGTGCCTTAGCTGGAGCGGAGCTGGCAGGTACTGAGAAATGTGGACAGCAGTGGGGTTCTGAATTGCGGGCGGCCATTAAAGTGGGCATGGGAGGAAGGGCAGCCTGCCCTGAGCACAGAGCTGAGCGAGGCTGTGGGTGCTCATGCGCTGAGAGGAGCCATGGGTGCAGGGGCTAAAATATTTTTTACGCACACCTAAAAGGACTCCTGCTGCCAATGCAGCAGGTCAAGTTGAGGACCCTTCCTGTGCTTGCTGAAGCTTTTAATTGGACTCCTGCTAATCCAGTTGCCCCCGCCTACAGAAAGAGAAAATCTCATATGAACCAATATGTCTTCTGTGTAACACAGACAGCAGTCCCCTCTTACAATAACAAATGACCTAATTCACACTACAGAACCATAGCCGTCTGCATTTTCTTTGTGCCAGGGGCAGGACTACATACATTATCCTATTTAATATTCACAATCCCTCCACACATCTGGTGCTGTTATGCCAATTTTAAAGCTATGACCTTGCTGAAAGGCCCCACAGCAAGGAGGTAGCATTGGGAGTCACGTTAAGTCTGCTTCTCTCAAATTGCGTCCTGTTAACCACTGTACTACGTACTGCCTGGTCATTTGAGCCTGCCTGTCATTTGGGTTATTACAAATGGGACCAAACCCTGGAACAGAATTTAGGTTCAGCTTTGCCTAAGCTCACCCCTCCATGAATTTCCCTGCCCTTTCTGAATCCACTCCATATAACATTGGTGAAGGTGGATGAAATGCTTCTAGGCATCTTTCTTCTCTCAAATACTTGGGACCAATGGAAGGTATAATGGCATGATCTATGATCTCTAGTTCTGAGGCTATTATGGTGAGTTTACCTCCCATCAGGTATGCAAATGAAAGTCATTAGGCTGGAAGTTTTCTGTGTTCTCTAAGGTTTCCCATGGTGACGTAAATGGAAGAGTGTCCAAGGAGCAGCAGGTATACCCAGATTATACCAGATCAGTTACTGTTAGGGTGTATGCAAAAGAGTCTTGAAGGCTAGCAAAAAAGCTTGATGGGACAGATTTTTGGATGAAATTCAGAACTGGATTCCCATCCTGGGACAGTCAGTTAATATGTACCACAATAGCCAAATTGGCTACGAAGGGGTTAAATATTTCAGTAGTGTTAGGTAAGTGGTCATTGCTTGAGCCCTCCACCTGTCTACCTCTACTACCTTAGTATCCACAGCCTCTCCCTTGGGTCCCTCCAAACAGCCTCACATTTGAGGAACTAGATGCCTCTCTTCCTAAGGAGCCCCTGGGTTTTCAGCTCACAGCCATTCTCAGTGGCCAACATCTCTGCCCTACTGTTTGTTAAGTATCTCCAATATCACCCCTGCCTGCCTCTCAGTGTATAGCTAAAGAATTAGTTTACCTCCTGAGATTTCAGTTCTTTATATCGATGGGTTAGGGAGTACAGACGGAAATGAAGAACTAGACATTAACGAGACCTTGCCTGATGATTCATCCATTATTAGAATATAGGAAGTTTTTTAAAAAGAGTTTAAATTCATTTATAGAAACTATCTAAATAAGGGTTACAATTTCCTATAGATTGGTCAAATTTGGCCTGCAAAAGGTTTTGTTTTTTGGGTGTTTTGTTTTGTTTTGTTTTGTTTTTGAATGGCCAGGAGCATGTAAAAATACTGAATTCAAAGATGAAGCCCAAAAAATGTTCATTATAGCTGCCTTCCACTCCTTCGTCTTGTCCTACTGCTCAGTTGCACATTTGAAAACCCGGCCCATTCCCCGAAGGCATTCAAATTTGGAACTCTATCCAAAAGGCATCTAACACCATCTCGTTTCTATTAGCACTTACTCATCAGCGTAGGCCAACACCCCTCATATGGTCTGTGACTTGAGCCATGCCATTTCTATTTTTCTTGAGAAATGGAGGCAAAGCTACAGTCAGAGATAGCCAATTAAGAGTAATTAAACATTTCACCCATCTTAATAGGTCTAATTAGATTTGATTCATCTCTGATTTTATTACCAATGAACATAGTTGGATGATGATTTTATATCTTAACTTCACGGGAGACAAAGGCTAATCTCTTCCCCCTTGGGCTTTTTTCCTCCCCTTAAGGGATGTGATGGTGAGTCATCATCTATGTTCTCCCTGACTCTTGGTACCATTAAGTAAAGCCCATCTGAGAGCTGAGAATGGAGTCCGGGGTGCTGGGGCAGCTTCTGGCTTTGGGCCACCTCCCTGAATTATTCATGCGGAGCCAGGGTGGGTGAGTGTCCAGCCACGAGGATCTGGAATCAAGGCCAAGGGGAGATGCTGGTCTGGAATAACTGGGGAAACCACCACTGGCGCCAGTAACTTGGAATCTCCAAGTAGAACCGCGTGACTTCAGCTCAGGTCCAGGTGCCCCTTGACCCGTGCTATTTTGTGTTAACTACAAAGGGAGCTCTGAGGAGCCAAGATGTCGCTTGGACCTAGTGCAAACCTGGTCCTTTAAGTTGTTCCTTTCTGCAACCCTGCAAGAAGTTTCAGAAAGCCTGGGGACTTTGAGAATGAACAGCAATCCCCAGCCTCTAATTTTCCCCTTGTGGCACTCTTATAATTATCTCATTGGTGTTAAGTTGATAGTATGTTTTTAGTATATTTACTGAGTATCTACGGTGCACAAAGTGCTGTTAGAGTCCTGGTCGGGGGTTACAGAGGTGAGCAGGACACAGACCATGATCTTTGAGCATTGTATGTAAGTTTCATTTGGAGTCTACTTGGTAGTGGCAGAGTGGATGTGATATTGGAAGGGAGCTCTCCAGAAGAATTCTAGGGCTCCAGTGAGAACCAGTGGGGAGAGAGGCTTGGATCAAGTCATGGCATGAACTCTAGCATGGTGCAGAAGGGTGGCAGAGTTTCATTCCTGACCAGCAGCCTGACAAAGAAGATAACACTCTAGTCTATCACATGTTCATCTAAATGATATATAGAACAGAAAAAAATAATCACTAAAATTTACTCCATATCAAATACATGTAAGACATTAGGTAGGCTCTTAATAGACGTTTACTCTTATTTTATTTTTATTTATTTGAGAGGGAGAGAGAGTGCGAACAGGGCGGGTGGGGCAGAGGGAGTGGGAGAGAGAGAGAATCTCAAGCAGACATCTCACTAAGTGCAGAGCCCAGTGCAGGGCTGGATTCCACAACCTTGAGATCACGACCCTGAGATCACAAAACCAAGAGTCAGTTGCCCGATAGACTGAACCACCCAGGTGTCCTTATTCTTATCTTTTAAGAACAGGTGGCATCGTTTCATCTGGATCACTTATGACTATGTTTAGAACTGGGGTTTGACTTACAAGGTCTGCATGGTGACCCCAGCTCTAGATGCAAAGATACGATTCTTACATTTCTGTGCTGTGGCATACAAAGAGTGCCCTAGCAGTTAGACAATGTAGATGGCTAGCAAGCCATTTCACATCGATAGCCTTCAGTTTCCAAAATGTAAAATGCTGAGGGCAGCTTGATGATTTCTCAAGTCCCTTCTGGCTCTACCCATCCTATCAGGATGCCTTGTTCACTTCCCTCATGTGTGGATGGAAACAAAAATAGCTGACTAAAAAATGACCAGACTGTATGCATTTCCCTTCTCCATAAACACCCAAGAGACCTGATTGTCTGCTGTCATCCCAAGAGAGAAAAACGATGCTGCTGGAAGAATTCCATGCAATCCATCTGGGCAGTTTTGGGAGTCTGTGAGGTTTGAGGATGATACAGTCAAGGAAGTGGCCTGGGGTACAATGACCTTAATACATAAAATAAAACAAGAGAGTTATTTGTCTCTAGTAGTTGTGACCATGTTTCTGGAGCTATGTAGGGAGATATGTTCTAAGAGAGAAACTGTTAACCCTTTTCATTTTGCTTGGGGGCACCCTGCATTACTGAACCAGCTGAGTTGACATTATTGAAAACCTTGTCAGCGGCCATTCAGGGGCTCTGTGAGCCAAGGAAGCTCTTGGGAACGTTTGCTCATTTCTTTATTCAGGTTGTTGGTCCATCCATGTAATTTCAGGAGTTGGGTTCTTTTGAAGAATCCAACAGCTGTTAATACTAACAAACAAGAGCTTTTTAATTCCAGACTGTCCTTCCTCACATAATAGGGAAGATAGAGGATAGTGGGGACTCGTCCAGCTATGTTTTTCATCCTTTCCAGAATACAGTTTTGAGGATGCACAGGAGCATTTGACATGGGAAAGCAGGAAGATATATTCAGTTTTCAGATGAATAGCCTAAGTATTAGACATGAGTTCCCAACTGTGTTAGGAAACACATTAAAACTTAAAGACCTAGAGGACATTATCTTATTTTATTTTACTGCATATTTGTTTTTGAATTTAAACAGAAATTGCTCGTGAACTTAAAAAAGGTCTTCAAACATTCTAAGCTTACTATTAAATTTTGTAGTGAGTGGAAAGGACTTTGTATCACTGAGCAGGTAACTGCTTGCATTCTCATGGGAGAGGGAGAGAAAAACCCCCCAAACTTTCTTTGGTAAAGCCGCACATTGATATCTGTGCCCGGATGGATAGCAGGTCACATTTCAGAGCCTCGAGCATAAGTAGAGGCTGGGCTATGACGAAACGGTTCATTTCGGACCACAGGACCCAGAGGCATTCCGCGGAAAGACAACCCCTCGTTCCAATGTGTGAATCAAACCGAAGGTTCGGCGCCTTGCAGCCACCTTCCAAAGAAATAGTGCCTGAGCTAGGGAAGCAGGTTTTATTTATCTACTATTAACATTCTGCTCAGCAACCCAGCCAAACAGAATCCAGCACAACCATCCAAAGAGCAAAATGGGGTTAGAGAAAGCTCCAAGAAAAGAAAAATTGTGTCCTGTTTTCGTACAATCCTCTCTCTTCCTGCCTTCATGCATTTGCCCTGCTGTGGCATCCCTTAGCCCCTCGCAGACTCTACAGAACAGTTAACTGCAGGAATACTGGGTAGATAGTCAGTGGTCCCCCGACTTGCCGGTCTCCACCCAGGCAGAAAGACATGTCCAGGCATCTCCTGCTGCCTCCAAAACTGAAGACAAGACAGTTTGCTCCTGATTTGGGATCAGCTGGGTAATTCTTCTGTAGGTGGCAGCCAGCATCATGCGTGAAAGTGCGGCCATCTGGTATCCCCACAGGGGCCAGAGGCTCTGAGATGGCCTGTCTCTCATTTGTGGCATTTGGCGCTGGCTGTAGCTCATGTGTCTCCAGAAAGACAGACTGAGCTTCTGCGTATGCTATTAGCATGCTGAGAGACAAGCCCCAATGCATGAGGGGTTTTCAAGCATCGGAGTGCAAAATATCTTCTGATGTCCCTTGGCCAAAATTAATCAAAGAGCCAAGCCCCGTCAGTATGGGATGGGACTGTGCAAGGCCATGGATGCAGGAAGGCATGACTCATTGCAGACCGGACTGTCATAACCTATTCCAGTAAGCAAGGGTAAATGGTAGGGAAAATTTAAAAAGCTTTTTTAGCTGACTTAAGTAACATCGGTAAAGGAACAAGGGAAACAGGCTTTAAGACTTGGGATGTTGCCTCCGCTTTGGCTTGAGAAAATACAAGGCAAAATGATGCAGATAATTTTTCCACACACAATGAGGTCCTCAGCCCCACTGCTGAAAACTGACTTGCTCAAAACAAACTGGGTCTTTTCAAAGCCCTCGCATCTCTAAGCTGATCTAAGGACAAAGTGAGTCGAGGTTGTTTTCTTCAATTACTCCTTTCTAATGATCTGAATTGGTTATCAGGTATTTGCAGAAGTACCTGTTCGACACAGTAAAAGACAAGCAAGCAAGTGTGCATGTGCGCGCACATATAGCACACACACATGCGTGTGCGCATGCACACACACACACACACACACACCCTTCTTTTTTTCCTTAAGTGAAGTCACGAGTATGCTTGCTGTGAACAGAAAGATATAAATGTTTTAGGAGTCAGTAGTCTAGAAAGCATACAGTGGCATCAATGACCTGCTCCTAGAACCTCGTTTCCCTTGGTATCCCACTCGCTCTAACAGCCCTGCTACGTAATGGACATTCTGAAATGTATTTGCTTTTCAGAGATCTGTCCAGTGAACCATCTGTAAGATCAGAGAATCACAAAGTTGGAAAGAATCTCAGCAGTTTCCCTTTTGCTAGTCAACTTGTGGTCTAAATTATTCAAGACAGATGGACCATCATCCTCTTTTATACTGATGTTTGCCTCATGCCAAATTCCTCTCCCCTGCACACATCCCTTTTTTTATTATTATATAAAAGAAATTGTAATCTCTGGCTCACTTGATCCCTTTATAACCCTACATAAGATAAATGGACCCTGGAAGTGTTTCAGGATTTGACTAAATCCATACAGGTCTCAGTCTTGAGAGAGAGCAAGAGAGCAAAAGCCAGAGAGAGAGAGAGGGAGAGAAAGAGAGAGAGCTATCCATTCATATGCAACATACATTCCATGATCGACTTAGTTATTTAATTTGTTCTCATGGTTATGAGATAATTTGTTCTCATGGATATAATAGCATCAGCTACAAGTAACGTTGATTGAGTGCTTATTGTATCAGGCAATAGGCGGAGCATCTTGGAATGTCAGGGTAGAGACTATATATCAGGCTGGCTTCATGTTGAATAGTCAGCTCACCCACAGACGAGAGAGATATTCAAAGAGAAATCAGAGCCCATAGAGAAGTCCTCAGGGACCAGGGAAATGCCAGTCCTATCATTTCAGGGCAAAATGGAAAGCCGTGGAGCATGAAGGGGATTTGCCATCCTGTTTATACTTGTGGAGGTTTTCCCACGAAAAAATATCTGGACATACAGAATTTGGCACACAAAATTCCAGGGGTTTTCACAGAGATCCTGCCACCTAGTAATGGGGTCTATAGATTCCTGTGTTAAGAAATAGAGAAAGAGAGGCTCCTGGATGGCTCAGTGGGTTAAGCCTCTGCCTTCAGCTCAGGTCATGATCTCAGGGTCCTGGGATCGAGCCCCACATCAGGCTCTCTGCTCAGCGGGGAGCCTGCTTCCCCTCTTTCTCTGCCTACTTGTGATCTCTCTCTCTCTCTCTCTCTGTGTGTGTGTGTGTGTGTGAGTGTGTGTCAAATAAATAAATAAACAAGAATCTTAAAAAAAGAAATAGAGAAAGAAAAAAAGAAAGCCTGATTCTTACTAGGAGCCTTCTGGGTAGCAGACATTTAACACACATATCAATCCACCTTCAGGCTGGCCTTGGAAGACAGGGCTTGCGGTCCTCACTTGGCAAATTGGGAAACCAAGATCCCCAAGAAGTTAAGCCTCTCCAGAGATCACTCTGCTAGCAAGTAAGTAGTAGGCAGGGATCCAAAACTGCATCTTCCTGTCTTCCCTGGCTTAGCCTTTGAGTTGACCACAAGAGACAAAACAGTATGAGAGACTGAAACCCAACAGGGACAGGCATTTTGATAAGAGGCCATTTCCATTAGCAGCTACCTAAAGATCTCACAAGAGTTACCCTTAACGATATTATGATTCACTTACACTGTGGAATATTGTGCAGCATTAAAAGTTCTACTTTCCTGGAGTACTTAATGGTAGGAGGAAACGTTCACAATAGCAAGACCCGCAGAAGCTGGATTCGAATGTATGTATTTCATATAGTCTCCATATATGTAATGTGTGTCTGTGTAGACACATATATGCATACATTGAGAAAACGGGTGATGGAAAAAATGTGATTTTTGTCTTTTTAATCATTCACCTTTGTACTGTAATGATCACTGATTATTTTTATAATCAAAAACTATCAAACTTTTTTAATCATTTTTTTTTAATTTATTTTCAGCATAACAGTATTCTTTGTTTTTGTACCACACCCAGTGCTCCATGCAATCTGTGCCCTCTCTAATACCCACCACCTGGTTCCCCCAACAAATTTCAGGATTTAGGCCCAAGGCCTTTGGGGATGAGACTTCCAGGAAGAGAATTAGGTGAGCATTTACAAATTTCAGGATTTAGGCCCAAGGCCTTTGGGGATGAGACTTCCAGGGAGAGAATTAGGTGAGCATTTACATGAGAAATATAAATGTCAGGCCCAAGGTCCACATAGCATTGCTTCCTGAGGATTCCACTTCTGATGAGGGCAAAAGAGAGTGCAATAGTTGCCAGCCATGATGTTCCCCCCAAATGTCCCTATTTGAGTCCCCTTATGTTGAGTTGCTGAGACTTTCTTCCTTCCCACAAACACTAACAATGAGGTGACTATGCACTTTGGGCCATGAGTCAGGGCTGAGTTACATAGAAGAATACCAAGGTGATGTAGCTTAGGCTTACCCTTTTTAAATCCTACAAAGATGAGTTCATTTCCCTTTGTAGCCACTAATTCGTGACCTTGTACAAGTTACACACCCTCCCTAAGACTGTGATCCCTCATCTAATACTGGGATAATCATAGCACATATTTTATACCCTTGTGATGAACTTTAGAGGAGATACCCTTGTTAACGCATTTAGCACGATGCTTGGCACTTAGAAAGGACCCCAAAATGTTAACCACATGTAGCGACTTTAAAGCTTGGCTCCAAATGCTTTGACACTCCTCAGGTTATGGCTTCTCTTCAATCTAGATGTGTTTATGACTGAGTGCATAGAGTACAGTGGGGTAACACTTTGTGCCTTCCAAGCTAGGTCAAAAAGATATCAGCCTCCACCTTGATCACCGGGACACTGACCTACCTTAGAAGTCCCAGTTTTCTGAAGTCACCAGGCTGAGAAGGGCACATGGAAGTGCTTTGGCCAACAGTCCCATTTCAATACATCCTTCTAGTCACCCCCACCTAGGTGCCTCCACCTTGATCACTGGGACACTGGCCTACCTTAGAAGTCCCAGTTTTCTGAAGTCGCCAGGCTGAGAAGGGCACATGGAAGTGCTGTGGCCAACAGTCCCATTTCAATATATCCTTCTAGTCACCCCCACCAAGGTGGCAGGCCACCCTTCTTGGAAGAAGACCCGCCAGCCCCAGGTGCTCATTGCCCCTTCTGTTCAAGTCACCTTCAGATGAGGCCCAGACATGAGAAAGCAGACCTAAGCCATCCCACTTATGTCCTCTCAAAATTCCTGATTCATAGATTCCTAAGAGCACAGTACAAGCGTTGTTGTTTCAAACAACTAAGTTTTAGGATAATTTGGGGATAACATAGGAATAGGTTATGAAACACCACAATTATTCATGTCAGTTACTAAAATGATTGTGATAATTATTAACATTAATTCTAATTAAGTAATGATCATTAGTAATTATTTTCCATAATCTAGGATACAGTTATCACCCTTCCCATCTTGTATGCATTCACCCTTCTTCTGATAATAACTCTCTGAGAGAAGCCAGGAACTACTCTTATCTTTTCTGAAGGCTTTGCTCATGCTGCCTCCTCCTCTAAAAACACCTTCCTTTGGTCCAGTCTTCTTGTGACTCACTCTTTCTCACCCTTTAACATTTCAGCTCAGGTCCGGCAAGCCCACTCCCCATACTGGTCAGGCCTCCTCTGTGATCTTGCAAACACCTCAGAGTCTCTCTTTGCACGTTACTCACTGCATTTGCTACATTATAAGTTTCCATGAGCTCCTTGAAGGACAACACTGCCTTATTAAACTTCATTTCCCCAAGGCCTGCCATTTGCACAGGAAAGACAGTTTCTGGTGCAGGTTTAACCACCAGCTCTGGAATCAAATTTCCTGAGTCCGAAGGCTGGTTCTGCCAGCTACCAGCTGTGTGATCTTCCTGACTGTCTTAAAACATGTGTGTCTCAGGTGGGCATGGGGCTTCGTGGATCCCGCCTCACTTGTAAAATTCCTTACAGTTTAAAGATAAAAAGATTTAAGGAACTAGATCAGTCCTGGTTATAAAATCAGTCTTCAATTCATTACTATTTAGGATTACAAAATATCACTTCTTGGTTTGGGTCCATACAGAGGGGCAGCCCTGCTATCTCATCTTTCTGGCTTGCTTTATAGTTTTCCTCTGTTAAATAGCTCACGGGCTTTATTTATTTTTTTAAGATTTATTTATTTATTTGAGAGAGAGTGAGAGTGAGAGGGCGAGTCAGCAGAGGGAGGGGTAGAGGGAGAAGGATAGAGAGAGACTGAAATAGATTCCCCACTGGGCACACAGCCCAACTTCGGGGCTCAATCTCAAGACCCTGAGATCAGGACCTGAGCTGAAACCAAGAGCTGGATGCTCAGATGACTGAACCACCCAGGTACCTGGTCATCTGCTTTATTTTTGTTTGTTAATTTGTGTGTTTGTTTAGCCTGGGATCTGCCAGTAATTCCCAAACCTAGTCATGCACGCTAGACTCATCTTGGGGAACAGATTACAAAAACTCGGGCAGTCCTTTGGGAAGCTGCAGCTTTAGCAGGGTTACTAGGCAACTGCGTCCACGGAGGTGACCCCTGTCCTGGGCCAGCATTTAGGAACACTGACCTAGGATTTCTATCCAATTTTAATTTTACTGCTTTACCTTCTCACTCCATTTCTCAAGAGGGCAACTGATACACACGATTTTCCCTTCAAGCAGCCTACTCAAGTCTTTTCAAACAAACATCCAAATGCCACTGCAATCTCTTTCCCAGATGCCCTTTTCTCACTTCATTGTGTCCCTTCCATTGGCAGTTAGCATCTGACCACGTCCTTGTTCACCAAAGGAGCGGGACCATTTGTAGTCAAAGGATCAGCAGCTGATGGCTTCTCATAGGGGAGTGAAGTTGCAAATCGGGGTGGTAAATAAAGCCGTTCTCTGAAAGAGCCACTCTCTTTGGCACAATTTGTTCCTTCTCTCCCAGAGGGGGGAAAACGGAGGCTTATTCGTAAGGGAATGATTAAATGGTCCAAGAATCACTCTAGAGTCAGAAGCTAATCCTCTTTGTCAAATGGAGCCTGCTTTTCCCTATTTCATGTTTGTTTGTGAATGTCACAGCATGTATTCCTAAAACACCACTCCTGGGGAAGAAGACTCTAATTCTACATTATATCATATCACTTTATCTCAGGATAAATTTCAGAGAGAGAGAGGATAGCAGAAAGTCAATCCTTAGAACACACATGCAAGGCCCTTTCCATAGTGCTTTGTGAGTGAATTGTCCTTTATCTCTCTCCCCAGTGATACTATCCCAGCTTGACTGGCACTCACACAGCTGTTCACAGCTGCACACAAGATGCTAGCAAGAGCACAATGTCAACCTTTCGTCCTCGTGTGGTGCAGTTTAATTTATTTCCTTTGAGGATCGAGTCTGATATTGTGCGCTAGCAAGAATATAATCAACAGCTCTAAAAGACATTCATGGGTCAGATTTAAAGAATGAGATGGGTTTCCATGTATGATTTGTCTCTTGGCTATTTCCCCTTGCCCCTCGAAACATATCCAGTTGAGAACTGATCTTGACAGTGAGCTTGTTTTTAATAGACCTTGAGTGGGAAGCGAACTGAGGCAGAACAAATGTTCTCATATTTGAGGGAGAACCATGGCCACACTCCACGTCTCAGCTGGGTCAGCTGATGCCAGGCTTCTCTTCACAAGCCAGTTCAATGCAATGTGACAAAAGAAATTTATTGAGCACCTACTGCATGCCGAGCAAATGTGCAGGGCCAAAAAAGGCAATAAAAAGGTTTCATTTCATTAGAATGTAAGCTTCATGTCTTGGTCCTGAATGCCTTTACCATGCCTGGTGCAGTTTAGATGTGCAATAAATGTTGAATAAATGAATAAATAATGCGCTCCGTAAATCAATCTCATAAGCCAACCCAGAGAGATTTGTAGCAGCTGCCCAGAAGGCTATACCAAGAAAGAGTCTGAGCCTCTATCCAGCCTCAGTGGGAAATGTCACCTGATTCATTAGCAAATCAAGGGCAGGAGAGGGTAAAACCAAATGTGCCACGTATTTGGCCTTCTGGGGCGAAACATTAAGTTTTATTACTACTTTTATCCTCCTTCTTTCTCGTCCTACCTATTTATTCATTTATTTATTTGGGTAAACCTTCTTTCCCCTCAGTTTTCAAAATAAGTTGAGTGGCTGTCAGGGTGTAATCAGAAATATAAATCCCCATCTCTTCTGAATCTATATTCAGCCCTTCAAGAACAAAGAGCTAACAGATTCTCTTCTGAGTGAATCAGGGACGGCTCAGTGAAATTTCATCTCTACCACGGTGGCTCTGCCTGGTTAGTACAACGGGAAAGACCAAGCCAACTGCAAAGTTCAAACGACGGAGAGGCCCAGGGTTTACATTTTTGTAACTTAATTTGTCTGCACAAGGTTCACCTAATCCTTAGCATGTGGGAATATATGTGATTAATATTGGTTGGTTTGTATTGTTTTTCTGCTCCTTGTGTGGGGAAAAAAAAAATGCACGTGTTTTTTCTCTCTTGACTTCACAGTTGAAGCCTTTTACTTTTTAATTGTCCAGTGCTTCTTGTTAAATAGAGAAACATTAAAACATAGAAATTTAAATTTCACACTCAATTTATCTAGGCTGCCCAGTTGTAATTTGCTTTCTGAAAGACAGGGGAGTGAGTTTTGACACTATCTACTTGGAGAAGTTGTTGCAAGACAACGTGTATTTTAAATGTTACCTTGAAACTCACAAAGGGTCCATCCAAATTGACCTGAAGGCCTAGAGCATTATCCATCTTCCCTGTAAACTTGGCAGAAGAGTTTCTAGCAGTCAACCAATAGTTGCTAAAGCCACACAAATTTGCCTAAAATTCTGGGCAAGCACGTCTAAGGACTTGGCAACAAAATACAACCAACTTTTTTTTTATACATGTTATTGGGTTTGATTTTGTGACAATAAGCATGTATTGCTTTTATAAATGGGAAAAAAGAATTCATATGGATATAAGGAAAATACAAAAATATGTTAAAAAATAAGGTAGTGTTTCTAAAATGAAAGCTTTCTTTGAGATTAGAAGGAAATGAACCAAAATATTCAAAAGTGGATGTCCCTGAGTGAAACTGCCGGTAATTTTATTCTTCTTTTAAAAAGCTGAGCAAGAAAAATGAGGGACAAGGATAAGGTTGTGATCCAAATTGTATGAGTTATTCTATTAAAATCAGGGTAAGTAATATCATAGTTATATTATTTAATTTGCTAAGATTCCCACTTTTTTCCTAGCTTTTTTCCCTGAAAATTTTTGTTAGAGAAGTAAACAGGGACAGGAGAAAAATCAGCTTCAAGATGCCAAATTCAGAAAGCCTATATTTTCTGAGGAATTTTTTATTCTGAAACAAAAGGGGGAGATTCATATAATGGAACAGAGGTAACACTGGAAAAGAAACAGGAGTAAATCAAATTCAGTCTTCTGAATATAGCTTTTTGAAAACCTTACAACTAAATGAATATATGACAAATACATAATTATCTAATACATTTTAAAAAGTTACATAATACATTCAGAGAAGGTAGGAGACATTGGGAAATGTATGACAATTCATTACAAAGTTGCCAGTGTTTTACCTACATTTTCAAAAATATCTCTATAGAAGCCTTGTTCCTAGAAGCCCAGACCAATGGAAGTATGGAACCCCTTAGCTACAAACTAGAAAGAATGAAAAAAGGAGCCTACAAAAATGTGGCAGACCAGAAAGACTCTAAATTTTGCACAAAGCATCAATCTCAAGAGCTAATTAGTGGCCCCTGGAGACTAGTTTTTCAATTAGGGATTGACTTCAATACCGGAGGCCTGGAAATGAATTGATAAAATGTGCTTCCACCTACCCTTTCTGCTCGAGGGTTCCAGCTACAAAGAAAATAAGAATCAAGAAAATAAAAATCTATGACAAGTGAGGGAATCCTAGACAGGCCAGTAAGAAAGAAATAATTTGGATTCTAAAACCTATAAAGGGAGTTTTAAAGACCTCAGCAGACAATAGTTAAAAGGGGGAAACACTATCTGATGCAGAAAGAACTCCAGCATATCCAGAGAAGGCTCTAGACTTTCTAGGTACTGGTCTGGCTCCGAGGTTACCACACAGGATGATTAAATATCATTGTTGATATGGCAGAATAGTATACCTGAGTCTTGTTTTGGTTCCTCCCTGAGTTTTTTCTCTTCTATTAAAAAAGGTTGGGATGGCACCTGGGTGACTGAGTGGGTTAAATGTCCAGCTCTCGGTTTCAGCTCAGGTCATGCTCTCAGGGTCGTGGGATCGGACCCTGCGTCAGCCTCCATGGTCAGCCAGGAGTCTGCTGGAGATTCTCTCTCTCCCAGCCCTTCCAGTGCCTCCCCCCATGCATGTTCTCTCGTGAAATAAATAAACGAATAAGTAAAATCTTTTAAAAATAATAAAATGAAAAAGGTAGGCAGGTCTCTGTGTCCTCTTGTTTCAGAGGATTTGGATGGTACAGGGGAAAACAAAATCACCTTAAAAAAACGCCCTTGCTGCTTGGCTTTTTTCCCAAAAGTCTGCTTATTGATGAGGCCACTGTTTTTTTGGGGTGGGGGGGTCCTCCATTACTCAAAACTGAACCTAATCTTAACTGACACTGAAATTACTTCCAACCCGAGTAAGTGATGGTTAGGAGTATAATTTAATTTGATTATGGAGAAATAATGTCATATTATCTTTGCACTCCAGAGTTTGGGATCTCTGTCTCTCTCTCTCTCTCTCTCGTATGCATATATATGTCTGTATATGTATATATGTATGTATGTATTCTAAAATTTTGTGTGCATATTAATCACCCAAAGTGTTAATTAAAATAAAGATTGCTGGGTCCTACCCCAGAGTTTCTAATGCAGTAGGTCTGGAGCAGGGCCAAGAATTCCATTTCTAACAAGTTCTCAAGTGATGCTGACGCTGCAGGTCTGGGGCCATTACTTCTGAGAACCAGTCTCTCAAACTATCTAAGGTCAAGGGCAAGTTTTATTTATTTTTTTTAATATTTAATCTGCCCTGGACTGATGCTTTTATAAAATGCAATAAAAATATATTACTAGGGAAATGAAATATTGAAAAGGTATAGAAATACAAGCTCTATTTTTTTTTAAAGAACTGCTACTTAGATGAACATGTGCATAGACACAAAATTCCACTGCAAATTATTATAAAATTTTCCAAACGTTGACTCAACAATATACTTACCTCATTGTGGACTGGTTCAAGGAAGTTCCCTGACAAGCCTGATCCCATGGCCCACTATAGCACTCCTAGCCTGACTGAGTAGCATCAGTCTGGGGGCCCTACGGAGGTTTCCTATGTGAGAAATTCCTGCAGCACAATTCAAAGACCCCAAGCCTAGGCCAGTCTCCCACCCTGCCAGTAATGGTTAACAGTCCTGTCTCTTCGCCATCTGATCTAAAAGGGGAAATGATTTGTTTCAGGGCTGGTTCAAAGTATAGAGAGCTTTGTAGCATTGCTTACAGAAAAGCATTATAGAGGAACTTCCACTGGAAAACTCTTAAAGATAAGTCTGATCATCAGATCTCCCTTCCCTATATGGGATCTTTTAAAATACTCTTTATCAATAATTGGCATCAGTCCAGGAGACCCAGGCTTAAGCCCAGACTCTGCCCTTAACTAGCAGAGGGCTTAGGAGAAGTCATTTTTCCTGTGAGCATCACTGAATTGTCATCCATAATTTTCTTTAAGAACTAATGTTTCTCAAGGGGTTACAAGACATTCTGTGAGAAATGGGTTTGAGGTCAAATACATTTAGGCAAGGCTGACTAGAACATCATGCTCTTTGAGATTCACATTGCCGACATCTTAAAGGGTCTGAGGTGAAATGGTCTTGATCTTTTTTTAAGAGATTTTATTTATTTGAGAGAGAGAGAACGGGTATGTGTGCACGCATATGCATAAGCAGGGGAAGGGGTAGAGGGAGAACCAGAGACTCCCTGCTAGCGCAGAGCCTGAATGGGGGGCTCAATCCCAGGACCCGAAATTACAGAAATGGTCTTGATTTTATTTAAATTCTAGAAGTCCCCAAAAGTCACCAGAGAAAACCTATTAGGTGGGTATTCATGGAATACAATTCTGAAAACATCACCCTAAAGTTTTTTCCGTTCCCAAATTCTCTGTATCTATGACTGTATTCTAGTTCATTTAGAATAGGAAAAAATGCTAATAATAATAATTAATATCACCACCAATAAAAATAGCTAAACCTTGGAGTAAGGCCTATCAGTAACTATGTGCTAGATGGATTAGAAACCCAGACACTGTTCTAAATGCTTCACATGTATTAATTCATTTAAGCCTTATAGCTACCCTATCATAATTACAGACATTAGTATTCCCATTTTGCACCTGAGAACACCAAAACTCAGAAAATAACAATTACGTGTCTCTCAAACCAAGTCATTTCTTAAAGACTTGGGTTTTCCTGGATGCCCTAAGGAGAGTATCAAGAAATGAAATAAAAACAAGCCCGTTTCTATTTTTTTTTTTTTTTTTGGCCTTGTGCGCTTCATTTGCATATCAAAAGCGCTCTAATGTGACTGTGATCTGCACTGTTTAACGTTTCTGACTTTCTTTTACTCTCCCTCTGTTTAGCATGGCTCACAGTCATTACCCTCTTGATCAAGTTACAGACAAAAGCAGCCTTCAAATTAGGCCTATTAAGATTTGTTTTTAATGAGGAGATAATTCCTCTAACAACACAAGCCAGATTTAGCTGGGATATGATTACACAATCTTGCCATCTTACAGAAAGGAAAGGAAAAGCAGACTTTTGCCTCTGCCTCAAATGATTTCAGCCAGCCTCAAAGAACTTGATGCCACTTTAAAGCGCAGAGCAAACATAATATTTGAGGCTTCTGAGTGATGTAGCAACCCCATGGCCCATGTTCCACTATTGACAGTGGGAGAGTTTCTATTTCAAGGATCTGAATTTAGAAGGCAAATGCTCAGGTTCATAGAACTGAAAATCACAGAAGGGAAGATCAATGCTTTCTTTTTGCAAATCTGAGCTGTGTGGCTTTCGTTGAATTCACTTGCCAGCCCTCTTTGTTTTTCCAGAATGACTACTCTGTGATACTTGAGTAAAACAATCTGATAATTAATTCCAAACTTTTGGGACTTTTCTGAGTGCTTTTGTATTAAATAACACAAATATAATCTTCTGCATATTCACTTTCTAAAATGTTCTTCCAACAAAATCATTTCCAGATATATTTGTATCCTTTTCATGCTCATCTTTGTAAGTCTTGGGTTAAGAAATCTTTATCTGTAACTTGCTGAATACGGCAACCAATCATTTATTTATATTTTAGACCTACTTAATACCTCTATTCATCGGAAAGTCTTTTACAGTAATATGTAGTAGGGATAATGAACTTGGTCCATCATTGACTGAGTATTCCCTAATCATTCATTTCTCCTGGTAGCTCTACTTTAAAGAGATGTAAGCTTCCTTAAGGATTTGAAGTTGTAGAGCAACTTTGAAGTGATGCAGGTGTTTGCCCAAACTTGAACTTAGTATTCATGTTAAGGAATAACTCTTACCCACAGGCTGGGGATATAAAAGAATCCTTTAGCAAGAATAACAGTTACTAATGCTACACAAGACTCTCCAGGTAGAACTGGACACAGTCACATGATTATTTGTTCTGTATTGACATAGCAGAAACCAAGTGGTAGCATTTGGGGGCTGAGTGGAATGGTCAAAATCAGGAGACCAAAGTCTAACTTGATCTTGAACACCATCACCCACCCAACCCATTCCAACCAGCTACATACACAGGCACACACTCACAGGTGACTCTGCGAGGCCATTTGTGCAAAGCAAGTGTTCATTTACTGTCATCTCCTTTCAGTTCCATGAATACCTGTTTCTTTCCTGATTATTGTCCTTTTCATATTCTGTTCTGGATTTCTAGAATGCTCCTTACCTAAACATTTATGTGGGTCATTACTTCTATTCTCTTTTTTCTTAGCCCAAACAAATCATCAGCAGCTTTCCCTGAGCATGCTTTGAAAAGCACATCTACCCAATCCCTCTTATTTTCTGTCTCCTCTCTTTGTTTATTTTCAAACAAGACTCTTATTTGATTTACCGTTTATTATTTTTAACCTGTACTCCTCATTACAGTGTATGATCTTTGAGAGAAAATGTCTATTTTGTCCACTGCTGTATTTCCAAGCCATAGAGAATATGAGACAATGGACATTTCATGTTTTGTTTGCTCAAAAGAATGGATCTTCTTGCTCATTCCTTATTGTTCATTTTGGGTTTTCATTTTCTAATACAAATTTCCATCCCTGAAGGCAAAAGCTATGTTTTATGTATCCTCCAATTCCATCCTTTAATAAATTCCTTCATTCTCCTTCCCCCATATATTCTGAATGTGATTTTACCTATTCCCTCTCAATGAGTGTTGTAGGTAAAGATGTTGGAGAACTCTCTCCTTTGAGAGTTCACTTAATATTTCTCCCAGATGAACTTACTGCCTCACAAAAGGGCTCTTTGTCTTTCGAGTTTAACCGGCTCTTTGTCTAGGCTGGTATCCAGCACCACAGGAGTAAAATGTCAATGCTCTCTATTTAATCAATGTTTTATTCTTGGCTTGTATTTCAATAGGGCGGATGAAGCAGCAATTCAAATGTTGTTGAAGATTTTTTTTGTCTCTTTTTAATTTCTGATCTATGTTATGTGAATCTCAATAATTTATCATTTATTTGGAATCTGTAGAAATCCCTTGGAGAAATGTGCTACTCACTTGCTACAAGACACAACAGCTGTGCTGACACTACCAAAACCAAGGCTACCCTTCACTCGACCGAAGTGGTTATTTTACTACATTCAGCTTTTTTTTTCTTTTTTGCTCAAAATTGCTAGATTTTATTGTTTGCAGAGCAGTGGTTTTCAAAGTTCTTTTTGTAGAACACTCATCTATAGTGATGTTTTGTCCTGCCCCCCCCCCCCACCACACACAGAATAGTTTAAATGGGCCAAGAATTTGGGAAACCAAGTATTAGCACATTAACAGCTCTGAGACCTGTTAGAAAACCAATCATTTAATTTGGTTTAACTTTTAGCAGCTTCTCAGTGTATTTGGCTGTAACAGTGGTTCACCAAGTGTGGTCCCCCAGCCCACTTGGGAGCTTATTAGAAATCCAGGTTCTTGGACCCCACCCCATACCTACCAAACCCAAAACCCTAGGGCATTGGGGAAGCCCAGCAATTTGTATTTTCTCAAGCCCTCCAAGAGAACTTGGATATATGCACAAGTTTGAGAACCACTGGACTGTGGAAATTTTGTACTGGGACCACCTTCCGACATCCTTGAGGACCCTGTATTCAGATCACCTGGGATACTCTTCGGTAGGTCTCCCATGTGGCCTAGGGGGCTACATTTCTTACAAGTTTCCAGGTGCCATTGATGCCGTAGGCCTGGGAAGTTTATTTCGAGTAGCAAGACCACAAGACATTTCCAATCAAAGCTAGAGCAGGCATGGCTAACATGCAGGGGAAGACTATTTGGTTATGTTTTCGCAATAGAAATCCTGGGCAAAGTGTTTCTTACTGCCCTCCCTTGAACAGCCCTCCTCTAGCTGTCATCCAGGGACTTTTGTTGGAAGACACAATGGCCACAGGATGTTCCTCACCTGGCCACCCACCACAGTGTGGGTTCAAAGACACGGCTAAGGACCAAGTGAAGCAAGCCATTCTGGAACAAGGGAATTTTTCTTGCACTTAACAAGAGAAAAGTTTATAGCTACGTCGTCCTGGAGAACTACCATAACCACTGTGAGATTCAGTTTCCTCTCCAACCAATTGGAAATATTAATAGTACCCGTGTTAACAGTTGTAAAGAGAGTTAAGTATTGCATTCTTGCAAATGTTTACACTCGGGCACGTAGGAAGTATGTCATAAATGATGAGGATGGCAACAAGGATGATGATGGTCCCATGGAAAACTGAAACATCTGTAGTCAGCCTCATCATTCAATGGGAAAAAGGATGGAAGGAAAGGTCGAGTCATTTTAGTTTCCCTCCATGACTGGGGAATGCGTAGTTTCCTCTTGATGCTCTCCTAATACCTGCAGGAGTCAACCCCGCCTGCCTAGACAGGCACCAGATTTGTTTGTGAGTTGGGGAATTGCTGCTTATTTTCTTCTTTCTTGTATGATCAGGATAAAAACAGTCTTGTATAAAAGTTTCAAGCCTTCTCTCAGCTTAGAACGTTCCAGGGATGATTCAGTGTTCGCCCGGACTCCGGTTCTTTTGTAGTGTGGTTCTAGGCAGTAGGTCAGGTGGCCACATGGTAAGAGGTTATGTGGCTCTAGACCCAGAAGACCAGGAACCACACGTGGAAGGATGGAGTTGGTGGATCCTGAAGCAGGGGCAGCAAGAGGAGATGGGAAGGCCAGAGAGAGCTGGAGTTTGGGGTTGATTTTGAGGGAGAAAAGAGAATGTGAAAGAGCACCTCCTCTGATGAGAGAATTAATATGTGGTCCAAGAGGAATTTTGGGGAGTCACAGTCAGGACCTGCATTTGCTGTCCTTCCATCTCTTAGGGAGACATTGGGGATAAGCTACACTGATTTGGGGATATCAGGCTTGTGACGTTCTTTTTGTTTTCTTTCTTTTTTTTTTTTTTTTTTAAGATTTTATTTATTTATCTGAGAGAGAGAGTGGGAGTGCACAAGCTAGGGGGAAAGGCAGAGGGAGAGGGAAAAGCAGGCTCCCAGATGAGCAGGGAGCCCGATGCAGGGCTAGATCCTAGGACCCTGGACCATGACATGAGCCGAAGGCAGATGCTTAATCAACTGAGCCACCCAGGCGCCCCTCAGGCTTGTGACATGCTTCATTTTTGACAATGTGCAGAGACTGATCTTGAGGTAATCTGGTATTATTTAAATAACATGATTCAATATTTTATAAATATAAGTATTTATTACATTTATAATCAGAAGGAATAATACCCCTCTCTCCTAGCCTCTCTCTCTGCCTCTCTCTTTTATGAAATGAGCGAGGTCCTTAATTTTAAACATCCATCTTTGTCTAAATTAGTGATTCTCAAGTGGGGTCGTTTCACACCCCCCTCAGGGGGCATTTGGCAGGGTCTGGAGACAATTTGGGTTATGACAACTGGTTGGGGGTGTTACTGGCATCTATGGCGTAGGGGGCCAGGACTGTTGCTAAACATCATACAACCATAGGTTAGCCTCCCATAACAAGGAATTCTCTGGTCCAAACTGTTCATAGGGCTGATGTTAAGAAACTCTGGTCTAAATTATTAGAAAATTTCCTTCCTCAATTAGAACTTCTAGTGGTGATTTGGATAATTCCTCTGATTATAATTTATATACTTCCAATAATTATAATTCCAACAGAATAAAAAAAAAAGTCTAAATATCAGAAACCTTGACGATTCTTAGGGACCTTTCTTCTACCTTATTATCTACCACAGTAAAAACCCTTAATAAACTAGCAATTTTCTCTGGAGATTCCAACTGTAATAATAAACTTAACCAATAAATAAAATGTCCAACATTAATTACTTTGGAAATTTGCTTGCCAGTAACACAGAGTATGTTGATTTTTATCTGATTAGCATGGCTAGTGTTTTCCATGAAACTTCCAGCTTAGAGAAGCTATTGCCAAACATTTGAAGAGGCAGTGAGGCCAAATGGGAAGAGCCTTGTGTGGTTTCCTTGAGCTTGGTCCTAGGTCTAGCTCTGGTACGAGTGAGCATGGCAATTCACGTCACTTCTCTTAAGCTTGACTGCCTTACCAGCAAAATCAGTAGGAATGGGATTAAATTCATGGTAAGGTTCTCTTCTGGTTCACTCTAAACTCTGATTGAGAGCCTTCGCCTCCGTGAGAAATAGTGCCTTTCAGTTGACCTTTGAAGACCATTCAGTAAAGTTCAGCCCCATCTGAAGCTCGAGGAAGTGCCTGCTATTTCGAAAAAAATAAGGCAAGAAAGGAGGAGTCTATGGCAAGTTGCCACCGTTAAAGTGAATTTATCTAAATGGAAATTTAGCATTTTCCCCTACCAAGAAAAATCTGGATCTAAATAGAATGTGAAAAATAGTAAAAACTACATTCCCACAGAAGAAAACAATGAATCAAAACTAACATCTGTTGATCTTCTTCGTCTTCTTCTTCTTCTTTTTTTTTTTCCCAGTCAGGCCAACACAGTACTAGTTCACTCCGCTTATTCTCCCCCTTCCAAAAACAAGTAAAATAACAAATTAAAAAAAAAAAAAAAACATAAAAACAATTTGCATTGAGTTCATTGTAACAGAATGTAAACCAAAACACATCTTTGAAGTTCCCAGCACAGATGGCGGGTCCGGCTCTCCCATGGTAGATGCAGAGCAAAAAAAGTGACTGAGCCACAGGAAGTTGAGGAGACCACAAATATCTAGCAGCACAGACATGGCCCAGAACTACGCCTGTCCAACAGGAGATGCATTCAGCCTATACATCTCTCTGAAGCAGTCTGTTGCTGGGCTTGTGAGGGAAGTCCTTCTTTCAACTTGAACTTGTCAGTAGAGTCTTACCTAACAGCAACAGGACATGCTCCCTTGAACCCCGTGTTTTAGTGGGAGAGATGGATTTGTGCTGCTTTGTTAATGTCTACCACCTGGTTCCTATGGTGACTCAGAGCAGGCCTTTTTAAGAGAGTTTCCAGAAGCCTGGAGTCAAGTTGAGCAAACTTTTTTGACCCGAACACATAGTTAGAAATAACTGTTATGCCGTTACCTGGTTTATAAGTGTATGCTCTTCTCAAACGTGCACACACAAACATACACAGAGTTCCCCCAGAGGACCACATTTGCTTGGATCTTGCTTGTTTTGGGACCTATATACCAGTTCCTTCTGCCCAGATCACTTTTCCTACCCCATTCTCTCATTGCCTTATCTGTCTAGATTATGTTAACTCATCACATATGTTCCTTCCTTATCACTGAAGGCCACAATCTGTCTCTAAGTGCTGTGGTTCAGTATTAGAGAAGTCCCAGGGGGAAACTGTCCACTCATTTGTAGTAATACTAAATAAGCAAGTAAAATCATCAGGTTTTTAAAATATCATTTTGATTAGAAAAAATAGGAACACCATTGATTATTACTTCAATTAGCACTGTTTGCTCTTTTTTTTTAAGTATCTCAAATCATGTGAGAATTATTTTTTAAAGTTTCTTAGTAGTATAAAAGATTTTTTTTTAAGATTTGTTTATTTATTTTAGAAAGAGACAGAGAGAACATGTGTGAGCAGGGGAGAGGCAGAGGGAGAAAGAATCCCCAGCCACTCCCACATGGGACTTCATCTAAATGACTCTGAGGTCATGACCTGAGCCAAAACCAAGAGTTGGACACTTAACCTACTAAGCTATGCAGGCACCCCATGTTTAAAGGATTTTGAGAGTCTTATTGACTTAGTACAGTCCCTTAAATGTTACACATCGGGATACTGAGCTCCAGACAAGGAAAAGTGACCTTCTAAAGCCCATCCAGTTTATAAGGGCACAACTAGGATGAATGATCATGCCCTAAAACACAGAATTCCCCTCCACAAGCACAAATAATTTATCTCATCAATATGTTATGAAGGTAATGTGTCATCCACAATCTCTATTAACAGTTGAATGTAACAATTCTACAAACATAAATAAAGATCGTTGGTATTCAAAAGTGTGCAAGACTCACAAAGATGAATTCTATACAGTCCTTGCCTTTAATATCTTAATTTAATTGTACCCACATTCTTCCTTTTTGTTTAACCCATAACATAATTCTATTGTGGCAAACGCTACACTATTCCCACTTTTGAAATGAGAAAGTCCTGTTGCTGGTAACCTGCAAAACAATGATTCAGAAGAGCCTGAGGCTTCTATGGCTGCCATGCACAGGTACTCTGAGAACTCAGAGAAAGGAAAGGTTGACTCTGGTTGGGGATTTGTGGAAAACTTCTTGGAGAATTTAGGATTTCAAGCATGTGATAGATTTCAACAAAAAGACTATCTACGGTGGAGGGAACCAAAGGACAAAAGAAGAAAAGTGGAACAAAAAATCTGGACCTAGTACTTGGAGGATGTGGCTGTGTCAGCATTCTAGGAAACCAGCAATTCCCAAGATGTGTTCCATGGAGCACCGTCTCTGTTGGATGTCAGCCGGGGTTCAACAGTGTTCTATGGTCAAATAGGTTTGGAAAATGCTGGATTAAAAGGTTTGACAGGCAGTTTACCACAGTACTGCCCAGGGCCTTGAATAGGTTGATGTGCTTTATGAGGGAATAAAACTCAAAGCATTTCTCAGATTTATTTGACCAGAGAACATCCATTTATTTTTTCCTTTCTTAAAAAGCAGTTGACAGACTAATGTTCCATAGGCCATACTTAAGAGAAATAATGCTGTTTGCTGTGGGAAATATTAACAGAAATGAACGTTAGGAAAATGGGAAAGGTTTCCTTAGAAGGAGGTGAGGGGCAGACATGAAGAGCGGATAGAAGGTCCAGGGTAGGCATGTTGGCGAGGAGTCATGATGACCTAAAGATGAGTTCTGGAAGTGGGAATAAAAATTCACAAATCATTGTGCTCTGTAAAAGAAAAAAAAAAATTTGGAAACAATAGCGAAATACTAGACACAGACTGGGTTTTAGATGGTTTTGAGAAATTATTTTATATGTTAATTTTATATTATAATAGCATTGTAGTTTTAGAAAAATCTCCATTGTGATTTTAGAAAAATCTTCATCTGTTAGATACTTACTGAAATATTTATGGGTAAAATGTTTTACTTTAAAAGAATGCAGTTCTTAAAAAAGGAGTAGATGAAGCAGGAATAGCAAGATGTTGATAAGGCTAATGAGTTAGATAATTTCCTTGACTTTTGTGTATGCTTGCATATTTCCATAATAACAAGTTAAAAATAAAATCAAGGAGAGATTGGGAAGGAATATTCTTCACTATCTTAGGTTGGGCTCCCTAGGAAATTGGCTCTGAGGTGGAGATTTGCATGCAATGCTCTCAAGGTGAAACCCCATGGGGGAATGCAGAAACAGAACTGGGCCCCAGGAGATGCTGAAATCACAGCAATGCATCAGTCCCTCCAGGCTGGGATGGCCCTCAGGTCACCTGATGTCAGAGAGCCAGCACTTCATGTCCCTCTCCCTTCCCTCCCATCCACATACACATATTGACCAGTCATTGGATTGTGAGCCATCCCTAGAGAATCCCTTAGGACAGGACACTATTTGGCTTACACTTCCCAGAGAGGGACTCCAGGGTCAAGAATCTGAGCTTACAGCAACTGAGGTAATAAGAACCTCATTCCTGGATGAGGAATCTGGATGGCATACATGGCACCCAACACACTCTCCATTTCTTCATCTTTAAACATTTATAACAATGACATTTTTCTTCTATGCCACATGCCGTTGATGATTATGTGTGTGTGTTTGTTGTTTTGTTGGCTGTTATAAAAGAGTGGCATATTTGCACAAAAGGGGCATGTGTTGACAAGAAATAGATCTATTGCTTTAAATTCATCTTGCAAGTGGTTTTCATTGAAAGAGCAGGAAACTAATGTCCTTTTAAAACTTTATTAAAATCATCTGGATATACTCAACCTAATAAAACCAGAGTACACGGCTGCTGAACTTCCTGTAGCTTTAGATATAGAGCAAAGAGAGGTTTATGTGATATCCTACATTTGAAATTGTGTAGAAAGATATGTTAGTGGCCTAAGTAAATATGTATTTTATAAAGCAGATTCACAAAGAGCCTTCCTGCTCTGTTTTTGTTGGTGTGACTTTCTGTATGTCTTTGGCATTCCGTCTCACTTGGTGTCTTCATTCTCTGTGCATCTGTATACATTGGTGCTATTTTACTGGGGCTGCTGTCTTTTCTGTTTAGTCAAAGACATTTCCCTTCTCCACTCAAGAAAGGTCAATTCTGAAGTGAAACTTTACCAAGAGCTGAATCTCCCCCAGCTTAAGAAGCAAGTTGTGCCTTCATCATAATTGGATTCTGCTTAATTTAGCCATTTTAATGATTCATTACAAATGGGAGCTCCAAGAGGGATGGGGTGGCCATATTTAATGAGGTCACTCAGGTAGCCGAGGCTCTTGTTTGGGCATTGCGATCTTGTACTGACTTTTTTGGAAAAAAGGGTCAAATAATCTGCACCTTGTTGTTGAGTTACTTTAGAGAAAATGCCACTACTGGTAATTAGGGATGTAAATGCATGTAAGTTCGCACAAACACAAACCTCTACCAAAATCCAGCATGCAATTTCAATTATATTTGATTCTGGGGCTCTGAAATGCAAAGGAAAACACAGAACACTGTTGGATAAAACTCCTGTGCAATAGGGAACTAGGAGGAAGTCTTGAATAGCATTACTCCAGCCAACATACACAAGCTTAACATTACTTTTTGAACCTATGGCCATGTGCATTAAAGATGAATATTTTGCCTATGAAAAATTAATGTCCCAGAGCTCTGATTACCATTGTTTCTTTGTGAAATGGAGTATGCAAAATGTCCTTTAAAAATGCATCCTTTTGGTGAATAGATTGCTTTTCCTCTTTTGGCTTGTGCTACTCATTGGAAAGGCCCCTGAAGGAGTGTTAAGCAAATGAGCAAATAGTTATAAAAGTGCCAACTAGATTCACGGGAGCATGGAGATGGATGGAATCAGTGAGTGAGACCAATTTTCATCCTGTGTGAAACAAACAAAATGTCCTTTCTCCTTTTTTTTTTTTTTTTTTTTTTTGCTTGATCCTTTAAAAAGGTATATGCTTATCGCTCTTTTCTTGGTTAACAGATACATTTTTAAACAAAGAAGACTCTTTTCGAAGGCCAGTATAAAAAGAACCCAGCTAAAGAAGATGGAGCTGGCCTGGGGGCTCTGTGAGTTATCAGGTAAATGTTATGTCTGGAATACAGACCGAGATAACCAAGCCTCATGGGGGCCTTGGATCAATCTAATTCTGATGAATGACCAGTTTGGTAAATATTATTTACATTACTACACAAGTCGGCTCTGTTCCATTCATGTTTGAACAACCCACAGAGTCTGCTGTGGTGTGGCCTCTCGAATAATCCCCACGGACTGGCTTTCCCCACTGTTAACTCACAATTAGAAGGATAATTAGTAATGAGGGCGCTTTGCTTTTGAACTAAAAATGAAAACATGAGTGAATAGCTCAATAATCTAGAATTGCAGCCATTCATGTACCACAGACCTATTCTCTAATGAGCCACAAAGATGGTAGAATTACATTAAAAAATTTGCTTCTCTTTTTGTTTTAAAGAATACCATTGTTAAACAGGACAGGATTTCAAAAGAAAAAAATTTCAAGCATAGGTTTATCCATCTTATACATGTTTTTCTTTATCTGCGTTTTCTTCCTTTCTTTATTTACCTGTATTCATTTATTCACTCATTCATTCTGTTAAGTCTTATTAGGCACTAACACGTTTCAGTCAGTGGTTTAGGCCAGAGATCAGCAAACATTTTCCATAATGGGCCACATAGTAAAAGATTGAGATTTTGGGGGCTGCCCAGGCTCAGTTACAACTGCTCAGGTAAGCCATTGCAGGGCATAGGAAGCCCAGACAATAAGGAAATGTGTTTGGTGGTGTTCCAATAAAACTTTATTTACAAAACAGACAGCGTGTCAGATTTGGCCAGCTGGCCACAGTTGGCCAAACCCTGCCCCAAGACCATGGAATTATTGAGACCAAAAAGTAGACAAAATCTCATTGAACATACACTGCAGTTGAAGGAGGCAGATAATAACAAACAAAAAGTTTCAGAGAGTAACAAGTACAATAACAAGTAACAAGTACAATGAATTAGAATCATAGAATACCTTCAATTTGGTGCTCTATTTTACTGAATATTAATTTGTGACTATTTTCTACATAGCTACACTATCTTCATATTTATTGGCCTCATACTATATTGCCTCGTTGCTTATCCCATATTTTACTTAATCTTTCCTCTATGTGTATATTTAGCTAAACCTAATTTGTAAGCATCCAAATGAAGGGAACAAATAAATCCAGGTGTTCATCTTACAAGAAACTTTTTCTAATTCTTTGTTTCTGCTTTAGCCATATAAGTCCAGTAATTCTAAATTAGGAGAAAAGCAGACATGAGGAAGGTAAATGTAAGAAGTGTTTTCCCTATGTAAAAAAAAAAAAAAAAAAAAAAGAATTTGTCCATGTCAGATATCCTACAGTTTCAGGGTGGTCCTAAAAATCAGGCTCCAGAAGCCTGGATAGTTTTGAAGAAAGGGAGCAAACAAATAGGAATTCACACTTCCTGTTGAGGTCCTGTATTTTGCCACTGGGCATTAGCCCTTCACAGTTTACCATATCAGAAACAATAATATGGGGCACCTGGGTGGCTCAGTGGGTTAAAGCCTCTGCCTTCAGCTCAGGCGATGATCCCAGAGTCCTGGGATCGAGCCCCGCATCAGGCTCTCTGCTCAGTGGGGAGCCTGCTTCCCCTTCTCTCTCTGCTTCTCTCTCTGCCTGCTTGTGATCTCTGTCTATCAAATAAATAAATAAATCTTAAAAAAAAAAAAGAAAGAAACAAAAATCTCTCAGAGGAAGATGCTCTTATTCAAACCCATCATGCATTGATTGCGTGCTGACTGGATGCAAAGCACAGTTCAAGACTCTGTGTTATGGGAAGGGTCTGTGATGCATCTGTTAAAGCCCCTTCTCTTCAGGTGGCAACAGGGACCTACAGGGATGGGATAGATTCAAACCCAGCAGTGTCAAGTGATGGGATATATGGGAGGCAAACCTTACACCCTTCTGCTTAGGGTTCAACATGCGTGGGACCACTTCTCTTTCAGAAGTATTTGCTCCTCATTTGCTTTCCTCCTTGGGAGGAAGGTAACCTCTTTAGTAAGAGTGACTGGAAACACTTAGGGGTGCCAGGCTTTCTGTATTCTGTATTCTTGTTTTAGGTACTGACAGTGGCAAAGTTCTATTACTAGAGTTTCTCTGTGCCAGACAGCAATCTTCATCTGTTCAATCCTCGTGACAGTCCTGGGAGGTGCTACTATTACCATCCCCTTCTGACAGATGAGGAGACTGTTACAGGAACATAGAGAGATGGGGTTTGCTGCTTGGCTAATGAATGGCGCGGGCAGCTGCGCTCACACATTTAATGCCACCGTCCGTGCTCTCAACTCCTCTGCTCTACGACTCACCTGAGACCTGAGAGTGTTCTGTTCTATTCTGCCATGATGGAAGCATCCCTGGGACAGGGAGAGGATCCATGCTTTGCTCATACCCTCTCTGTCTCTGATGGAGCAAACAAGCAATTTCTGTGTGCGGGTACACGGCTTTCTTCGGGTGAGTGGTACCGGTTGCGAGATTTGGCAGAGATGGATGGAAAAGCCAATCCATCTTCTTGAAATGAGTGATATCGGTAATAAAATAAGTATTTTCATCTCTCTTGGCTTCACTCCTGTATCTATTTTCTTAAATTTTCATTCTCAATTTAGAGGGAAAAGGATGTGACTCGTTCTTCCCCTAAAGCTTTAACATATGCATGACGAGCAGCGGTAGTAAAGAGACGCTAACAATAATCCCGGCACAGCAGCACGGTGCTAAATGCTTCCGTTATGTATTGTCTCTCTGAATTCTCACCGCAAGCCCAAATGAGTCAGTACTACATTTCCCGGAAGGGATTAAATTTTAGGCTGTCAGATAGGCTTCTGGTAAATAAAAGGGGAATGACTGTTTTATTGGCTACATGGCATACTAACAGGCAAGCCCAACACTTGACTGCAATGGTCTTTGATGTCAACATCAAATAATTTTGCTTCTTACAGCGTCACTCATAAGAGCTGATATTTCACTCAGAAGTCAAAATACTTCGGTGGTACTGGTTAGCAAAAGCAGGATGAGATTAGGTGAAGGTACTTCATTTGAAAATCTCTTTGATCTGTCGACTTCTTCTCATCTTCTCTGGCATTACCCTAGACAAGCCACCATCATCTCTCACTTGTGTTACTGAAACAGCCCCCATACTGTCAACCATATGTATGCTTGTCCGTGTCAAATGTCTTCTCTATAATAAGGAAGCACGATCTTGTTAAAGGTCACTCTTCCACACAGAACACCTGTCTTCCAATATTTCTTAAGACGAAGATCAAAATTCTCAACACACCCATCAAAGCTCTGTAAGGTCTGTTCCCTGTCTGCAAGTCCAGCCGCTTCTCCTTCCCCTCCCCTTTCTGTGCCCCATCTGTACTGGTCTAGTTCCATTCCTGGGCTATCTCGTATTCCTTCCTGATCTGCTCATTGTTCCCTCTCCCCGAAATATCCTTCCCTATCTCAGTTTTCACGTCCACAAACATACTTGCCTTTCAGGTTTCAGCTGAAATGTTGCTTCCTCAGAATTTCTTACCCCCTCAGCCTAGGTCTCCTTGTTCCTATCCTAGTCCTATAGTCTATAGGACTTACCTCAATTTGTATTTATTATGTGTTTTTCGTTACTTGTTTTTGTCTGACTTTATCTAAATAAGGCTCCATGAGGGCAAGGTCCAACTCTGCCTAGCTCACCACTTTGCTCTCAGTGCCCATCACAGTACCTGGCACATACTCACCCTGTACATATTGTTGAATTGCGGCCACAGAATACAGTTGTGCAGGCTGTGTACTGCCCAGCTCCAGGGGCAGCATCCACATAGACAATGATATCAGTGATGCTGCCCCGTGATGGGCAATACAGCAGCCCTGTATTGAAAGACAGAACGAGTGAATAAATGAATGAGTAAATAAAACCATTGGTACAGAACTGTCTTTGTGGGTAAAATGATATTTGATGTCCAGTATTTCCTAAAAACTATGAAATTCCATGTAGTTATATACGTCCTGCATACTTGTCACACAGAAGTGATTATTCGGGCATTTTATCTGTTCTGAATGAGATCCTTTTTGCTCTTATTTGAATTCCACAAACACTCTTTCATAATCCTGAACTTGGTCCACAACCCTCCAGGTGCCAGTATAAAGTCCCTCTTTGGCTTTTTAATTGTACAGGGATCTCATTTTTAACTTGCAGGTGAAAATGAGCTGAAGCTGTATTCCATTTGTGAGTCAAAGTATGTTTTTAATACAGTATTCTTATTCAATGGGGGCCTTGAGTAATATCTGCAATGTATTATAATATGCTGGTAAAATATATACAACTCTTGGGGGAAGAAAAAAGCGACACCCCAATGAAGATTATAGATCACACTGTTGAAAGCTGGACAGCTGGCACGGGGGACTTTAGATAACAAAGTGTCTACTGGAGATAATAACTCCTGGCCATGATACCGATCTCAAAGTCTTGCCACACATCTCCAATCTATGCATGACCCCAGGCTTCCCTGCAGCAGAAAATGAGCCATGATTATTACTCATGCCATTTATTAATAAACTTGTAAAGGGTAGTGGCACAGAAAAGTAAAATGGGAATGCTTCTGCGTGCACTTGGGGTGGGTGAACTGTGGTTTCCTAGGACCAAGAATTGTTATATCATCCCCAACACTGTTACTGTTTTACCTTGTATCTGAAATTTCTGCATTCTGCAGGGAGACTGTAAGTTCCCCAAGGACAAGACCCATGTCTTAAATTTGTTTTGTATCTAACTTACATGACCTTGACAGTACCTTGAATGTAGAGAGTTTGCTGGTCTTGATACTCACCGGATGAATGAACGAAATTACTGAACCAAATGGCTTAATTAAACCAGAGTTAAAATTCCACACTGCCCCCCAAACCTTACTATATTGATTTTTCAGACTAAGAGCACAGTATTGACTTGGGCAAGTTTCTCATCTGGAGTTAGCCCATGAGATAGTAGATGCACCACTCATAGACTCCTTCGGGAGTGAAGGACTTCCTCTCCCAGCTGCTGGCAGTACAGATAGGCAGCAACCCTTGGTTGTCTGCCCCCTTTGGGAAAAGACCAGTCAGGGAAGCTGCCTTGCCACTGCAGGACTGGCCTCTGCCAATAACGGGTTAACACGAGTTTATAAAGGCCAGGCCCAATCTCTCCAACTCAGGATGCTGTTGTGGGACCTCCCCATCTCCAGCGCTTCCAATGGGGTCCACTGAGGCCTTTGCTGAGAACACAGTACAGTCCACTTCTCTCTGTGTCCCATCCGGCTTTTGTCCCACCCCTGTCCACAGGTGCTGATCCCAAGAGCACTTCCTAATAAACCTCCTAAATGCTACTAATTGACCCTGAGTTAGCTTCCTCCAGAGCCCAACCTATAACCCCTGCCTCTATGTTTCAATGGAATGAAACACAAAGCAATCGATTCAAGGACTTCTCTCCCCCCATATGAACGACCTAGTAACAAATGATGCTATTATTTGAGAAAGTCACGGGATCTTGGGAGCAGCTGCGGCAAGAGTTGGATTCGCACTCTTCATGTAATACACAGACTCTCATAGCCAGGAGGAACCGGCAGTGTTTCCCGGCGTTCCACGGGAATGCTGCTCCCCCAGCCACACGAGGAATTCAGGGAAGTGTGGTTGCAACACAGGGGCACACTTAATAATGAGCAGTATCAAGAGTCCTTGCCTCTTTAATTGACCTCCAGAAAACTGCTTTTCTTGAACGCTTGCTCGTTGTTTGTTGACATCGCATTCCTCAAACTCTGCCCTAACATGACATCCCTTTAGGAAAGCTACAGAACGGGGCACCTGGTTGACTCCAGTGGTGGAGCAGGTGACTCTTGATATCCAGGTCATGAGTTCAAGCCCCACACTGGGTTATGGAGACGACTTAAAGAAAATAAAATTTAAAATAAATTCAAAAAATCTTCTACAGGATTGGAAAAGTTATCATTTTTCCTTATAAATGTAATAAAATATAATTAGTGATGACACTATAGTATAATTATGCTTAATCATCTATTCTAAGGAGTCAGTAAACGCTGGGCTGGGGGAGAAATCCAGCTCACAGGGCATACAGTCCAGCCACATTCATTTAATCCAGGCACATAATTGTCTCTGGTGGCTTTCACGCCACCACGACAGAATCGAATAGTTGTGACGGAGATGCCATGGCCCCCAAAATCTGACATATTTCCTAGCTGGCCCTTTACGGAAAGAGGTTGCCGACCTCTGTTTCAGTATAGTAATGAATGCTGTATGTGTATACCCACATGCATGGGCACGCACAGAAAAGACAAACTATGTCTGGTCATTGCAATTAGAGGGGAGTTTTTTATATTCTTCTTTTTGTGTTTCTCGTGTATTTTTCACAGTAAGAAAGCCAGTGAGAGCTATTTACCATTTGTGCTTTTTCTATTCTAAACCATTTAGAATTTTGTCACTAGCTAGCTGCCTATGAAAAATACATTGATGAGAAGTTAGAAACCAGCTCTGAGTGTGTGCGCACTGAAAGATTTGTTTCATAAGACTTCTCATGTCTAAGGAAAATATGTAAAAAATGCAGTGTAGAGAAGATTGTCCAGCTTCTGGACTAAGCATCCAGCTGGCCATAAGTTTAAGAATTAAAACAACAACAACAACAACAACCCCGGATTGTTTTGTGACAGCTGGCTCCTTTTGGTAAGCTTATACACATTATTGTAAGAAATAGGGCTTATTCAACCTCTCATTTGTAATGCTTTTTAAATTCTCCTTGGTGCAGGAAAACAGCCTCCATTTTCCAAAAATGGGCCATTTCTGGGCTGGAAAAATAACACTGTGGCCCTTAGAATAATACAGTTAGCCATTCTGAGCAATTTTCTTAGTAAATAGTGAGTTCCCTTGATCAGTGCTTTTTTTTTTTTTTTAAAGATTTATTTATTTATTTATTTGACAGACAGAGATCACAAGTAGGCAGAGAGGCAGGCAGAGAGGCAGAGGGGGAAGCAGACTCCCCGCTGAGCAGAGAGCCCGATGCGGGGCTCGACCCCAGGACCTAAGCTGAAGGCAGAGGCTTAGCCCACTGAGCCACCCAGGCACCCCGCCTGCTCGGTGCTTTTACCAGCATTTCTTTTTTCAACAAAATGGGGAGAAAAACCTCTCTCAGCCTATTTATCAGAAGAGAAAACTGAGCCTCCAGTAAGCTGAAGAGGTGGCCGAAGAGTCACCTCGAAAACATGGCTCAGTCAGAAGTCAAGCCACCTCTCTCTGACTCTAGAATGTTGAGTCCTCGCTCACCGTGCTGGGCTATCTCCTGACCATTTGCCTGTTCCAAAACGTGGTATATCCCCAGCACCCATCCCAGGAGACACACGTAGTGAGCACTCAGTAAATATCTACAGAATGACCAAAAGAGCATTCTCTAGTCTATTATGTAAGAACTAGCCCAAGGAAGTGGGTGTTGTGGTTTTAAGATGTCTTGGAAGGTCATGATTTTCACCTATCAGGTTATCTGGAGACAGTATTTTCAGTTGACATAAAGCATTAGCACACTATTTCTATGGAATACCAAAACACTTCTGATTTTAAATAACAGTTTAAGGAAAGTTTTTGTGTAAACATGTTAGAAGTCCAAATTGATTACCTTATTCAAATAAATATTACATTTTGTATAGCGGTCATATTTACTTACCCTGATATTACATATTAGTATCACACAGAGAAATATCAGTATATGATTTATAGTTCCGTTTTCTTCTACTCTCTTAAGCATTTTGAAAATGCTCTTTCTTTGCCCATTCAAAACCTGTGTTTGTTTGTTTGTTTGTTTGTTTGTTTTACTTTTTTAATTAAAGCAAGTATTACTAGATTTCTGACTTGGATCCATGTAGAGGCTGGAAAACCATCTATTCATAATTGATTTTTTCCTGTCAGTGAATCAAAAGAGAATGGATCTTTAACATTACTTAGCCACACCAAATGAAAAGTCAATTATTGCCAAATCTTTCTATTTTATAGATTGAATTGTGTGTTTTGAGTTCTTCCATTATGCCTTAATTTAAGAGAAAATAAAATTTGGATTTGGAAATTAAATCTAAAAGTTAAGGTTTCCCCACAAATTGTGGCAATTTGTATTGTCATTTAAAATACATTGAGGGGCACCTGGGTGGCTCAGTGGGTTAAAGCCTCCCCTTCGGCTTAGGTCATGATCCCAGGGTCCTTGGGATCAAGTTGGGCTCTCTGCTCAGCGGGGAGCCTGCCTTCTCCTCTCTCTCTCTGTCTGCCTCTCTGCCTACTTGTGATCTCTGTCAAATAAATAAATAAAATCTTTAAAAAAAATAATAGGGGTGCCTGGGTGGCTCAGTGGGTTAAGCCTCTGCCTTCAGCTCAGGTCGTGATCCCAGGGTCCTGGGATCGAGCCCCACATTAGGCTCTCTGCTCCACAGAAACCTGCTTCCCCCCCTCTCTCTCTGCGCCTGTGTCTCTGCCTACTTGTGATCTCTGTCAAATAAATAGATAAAATCTTTAATAATAATAATAATAATAATAAATTAATAAATAAAATACATTGAGAGAGGGGGCACCTGGCTGGCTCAGTTGGTAGAGCAAGAATGCAATTCTTGATCTCGGGGTCATGAGTTCAAGCCCCACACTGGGTGTACAGCTTACTTAAAAAGAAAGAAAGAAAGAAAGAAAGAAAGAAAGAAAGAAAGAAAGAAAGAAAGAAAGAAAGAAAGGGAAAGAAAGAAAGAAAGAAAGAAAGAAAGAAAGAAAGAAAGAAATGTATGTGATTATTCCTACCATAATCATGCAAAAAATAAAAATACATTAGGGGTGCCTGGATGACTCAGTCAGTTAAGTGTCTTGACTCTTGGTTTCAGCTCAGGTGGTGTGTGATCTCAGGGTCAAGATACCGAGCCCCCATTGGGCTCTGTGTTTAGTGAGGAGTTGGCTTGGGATTCTCTCTCTCTCTCTCCCCCCCCCCGCCCCTCCTCCCCCTGCTCTCTTTCTCTGGAAAAAACAAACAAACAAAAAAACCTTAAAAAAATACAGTCATGGAGAAATAAAAATAGAATATATTTTCAAACCCTCACCTATGCCAGGTTTGACAGTATGCCAACCAAAAGAGTACTTTATCATGATTACCTAATCTGACAGAAGAGAAACCTCTGAGGCTCAGAGAGGTCAGGAAATTTGCCCAGTGGTCCTACAGCCATAAAAGAGCAAAGCTGGGATGTGAACTCAGTGTTTTAGACTCTAGGGCAAAAGTTCTCAAGCTCAGACACTTTGGACTGGCTAATCCTTTGCTGGGGGTGCTGGCCTGGGCCTTGGAGGACTTAGCGTTGGCCTTGGACTCTGCTCATTAGATGCCACGAGCACAACCCCCAACCATGGCCAAGTTGTAACCACCAGAAATGTCTCCAGATTTTGTCAAATTTTCCTGGGACTGGGGTGCAAAATCACCTCTTGTTTACAACCACTGCCCTAGAGCTCCTGTCTTAACTGTGATGCTTTTCTGCCTGCCTTTCAATGTCGGTCAAGTTCACCCTTGTGGACTGGGCCCCCGGCAAACTTGTCGCAGCCTATGCACATCTGGGCCTTGGCCAGCTTGGTTTCTCCCTCATTTTACCTAGGAAGGAAATGCCTGCCACCCATAGTCTGGAGTGGTTTGGGATATGTACCCGAAGCTAAAATTAATAAAAAAGAATAATGAACTGCCCTGCTCTCATTACCAGAAATCTGAGCCACAACTGGATCCATGTGCCCTGGGATGAGATTGTTAAAAAGAAAGGGTAGTGGGGAGGCTTATTCAAGCTCAGAGTACTCACGATTTCACTTAGAATTAATTTGAGGAAGAAATAGAATAAGAATTGCAAAGTCATCAAAGATGATGGCTTTTCCTTTATGACCCTTGGCACCAGAACAAAGGACCTATTTTTGTGGGTTTTTTTGGATATCCAGAATAAAGAGAATAAAAAATGTTTAGGTAATGTTTGGATGGTTTCGAGACCATACATACATTAGTGATAGGTCAATTAATATCTGAACAGTTCAAAGAGGCAATTATTTTAATTTATAAATCACTTCAGAGGTAAGGAACTGCCAACCCTTAATGTGGTTTTTACAAATAAGAGTGCTCATTGTTATGTGTGTTTGTGTGTGTGTGTGCGTTTCTACCCATGTCATTCTATCTGGCCTGAATTCTCGGACCAGATCGCATACCTCGGTGATTATGTATTTGTCTCTAGAGCACTGCCAAATACATAAAGCATTGTATCTGCAATTTGACCCTTGGCTGAGACCACCCTATTTTTCGAGTTTTCACTATGCTGAAAGGTACCACGATGCACAGTCTTGTTTCCAGAAACGGCCTTCTTACATTACACTCTAAATGGCAGCGTCTGGGAGCTAAGACTCCCCAGAGGGTTTTATAATGTCTCTTGGTAATCATTCCAACAGAGAAGAAGGCCCAGGGATTTCTGGGCACAGGGGACTTATCAGACACTTTGACAGTTGGTGCAAAGTCTTCAAGTGGCAATTTTAAGATTCCTTTTTAAAACGATGTAATAAGCATCCCTATATTTTTTTTATTTAATTTTTTTTCTCAAAGATTTTATTTTTAAGTCATCTTTACACCCAGTGTGGGGTTTGAGCCCACAACCCCAAGATTAGGAGTCACGTGCTCCTCTGACTGAGACAGCCAGGCACCCCTATTTTACTTATTTTTAATTACTGAGTAACAACAAAGTGCCGCGCATACTGCTCAATGCTAGGGCTCTTAGAGGATGCAAGACAAAAACAATCTGATGGTGAAGCTGGAAACTGTAGTATAGTCTGAGGAGTGCTGTCATGGGGAAAGTATAAGTGGAGAAGCCCAGACTGAGGATATGTTGGTTGGGGAAGCTTCCAGAAGGAAGTGATTGATCTCTGCTTCAAAGCTGAAAGAATAGATATTGGTTTGGTAAAGAGGAGGTTCCAGGCAGAGGGATAGAAAATGGGAAGAGGCCCAGAGGCAAGAGAGAGCATGGTGATTTCAGGAACGTGAAGGAAACAGGGCTGGAGTCTAGAGAGGAAAAGTGAGGGACAAACCGTGAAGCTAGATATGAGCTCGGGCAGGGTTGTAAAATATTCTGCAAGGCATGTTACAGAGTTTGACTTTATCTTAACGGCACTTGCATGTGATGGACATGCTTTGAGCTGAGACTGATATGATCAGATTGATAGAAAACAACAGGAAGGGAGAGAAACAGCTGGGGAAGGGATGAGGGATTGGAGCAGGGAAGGTGGTACATGGCTTGTGTTGCGTCCATGGGCAGGGAAGGCGGTACATGGCTTGTGTCCATGGGTTCAAGAACTGGAAAGAAGGAGCTTGTAGATGATGTTTAATGGAAATAAGAGATTTTAGTTAAGACTAATAAAGATCTGAGAAATAATAAACTCACTGATAGCCCTTCCCATTATATAGGCCCCTTCCCTTTTAACTCCAAGTTCTTCTATTGCAAACAAACAAAAAGAAAATTATATAATCTATACGCCCTTGGTTTCATTAATTAAAAATCACTGAGCAGCTACTACATGTCTGACATGATTCTAGATAGTCAAGAACCCCTCCTGCAGACCAGAGACCATTCCTCTTTCTGCGAATTTCATTTCAGGGATGCAGACAGACAGTAACAGGAAATCAAAGCAGAGGTATTCACACAGCCTCCATGCTGTGAAGATGAAAAATTATGGGGTCACTTCAAACGCTGTGCCCTGTTGACATTTCAGCTAAAACCAGAACAAAGGGGAGCCAGCCCTGAGAAGATCAATGGAGTAAGGCACCCAGTCCAGGAAACAGCACAGGCCTTGGGGTGGGAATGATCAAGATCTTCTGGGGACGCAGAGACAGGTAGAGGCACATCATGGAAGGCATTGTGAGCTATGCAAAGACAACTGGATACTGTTCCGCTGAGTTCTTATAGTCAGTGCTTCTTATGACCGGACATAATTAAATGCACTCCACTGGCTAGGGTAAATAATCCTTCTTTGAACTGTGGTACATCCTAGTAGTTAATGATGAAACGTTTGGTTGTATGTCTACTCTCTACCTTGAGATGATATACTTTCTGGTGCCGTGCACTTTGTTGGGGAGAACAGACCAGATGGCCTGAGTAACAGCCCTTCATTAGGGCAATGACTATTTATATTTATATTTATATTTATATTTATTTATATTATACTATTTATATTATGATGACCTGAAGACCAGGCTGCCGGGCTCTGACCAGTGGTTCAGGCCTTTTCTTGAAGGAAGGGTGAAACCATGCTCCAAGGTAATCCCAGCAGCTCTCCATAGAGGCACCGCACATACCTGATCCCAGTGGGACTTTTGCTCTGTGCTGGCCTGCCGCTCCATAAATAACTAATTCCCTTCTTTAATCACAGGAAGTGTTTGGGAAACTAAAGTAAGGAGGAGAGGATCATCACTGTGAATGTATGTGTTTGAAAGGCTGTCTCACGCATTTGCCGATTTCCCTCCTGCCTCAGCCCAGAACGACAGTGAGAGTGCTCGGTTTATAAGCAGACACAGGTGGGATCACCCCTGGGGTTCACTCCCAGCTGGATGTATGGCCTCAGTTCCTAAGTCTCATAAGACTGTGATGACAGAAACCTCAGGAAACTCTCATACTCTCCACAGAGTAGATTTTCTCACATTTACATGGCAACTTTGCTTCCTGGGGTTCTACTTTTTTAGCAAAATAGCACACTTTCAAGCCTGCAAATAAAGGACTGGTGTTTCTTCTGCCCACCACTGTCTTCTGGAAATGCGAACTGAATATTATTAACTTGGCTTCATTTTATCATCACCAAAGACTGGCAGCCAATCAAGGTGCTGCTTATAAAGAAAACCTGGAGATTCTCTTTCTGATGAAAGACTCACCTAAAGGCTATTGTTTGTTGTTGAAGCCTTATCAGAGCCTTGTAAAGTCTTAAAACTACAAAACAAGATGAGCGTCGGAGCAGGAGAAGCTTGAGAGGAAGAATTCTTAGGGAAGTTCAGTTATGTTGGGCTCACCTATAACTAGTTACATCATAGTGTTATGAAAACATTATCACGGTATTACAAAACATTTGTGAACGTACCATTAAATTATTTTTTGGTATTCTAACGGAATTATTTCATCACATTAAAATGAAAGGTGTTTGCGATTGTGGCAAATATGTTAATAGCTTTCTGCTTTAACTGCATTCATTTTGAAACTTTTCAAGTAGTTATTTGTCGAGGGGAGGAGAATACATTTCAGCATGATACTTCGCATTTCTTCCTTCTAAAGTTATATTTCATGGCAGCTCATCTCAGTAAACAGAGGCAGGGGGAGTCGGGCTTGCTTTGTGATTCACCGCGAACACTTCACTTGGATGGAAAGACTGTTGCAGAGGTGGCATCTTAGGCTGTGGAATTAGAAAGACTAGAGTTCAAGTCCAACTCCATCCCTTACAGCCATGTGACCTCATTGCAGGTTACATTTTATGTCAGCCTCAGTGTACGTGTCTATAAAATGGGGATAACACAGCAGTGTTGACCTTGTACATTGTAATTAGATTTAAATATTATATGCCTCAAAACAACACTTAAAATGGCACTTGGTACATAGTGAGAGTTCAAAAACACCATTAGCATTAACACCAACAAACTCTGCTACTTTAAGCAGGTTGCTTTACCACCCAGACTTTCAATTTCTTACTTTCAAAATAGATTTGGACTAGAACCAACATTTCTCAAATTTAACCATTCTTACACAGTCCTCAAAATTTGTGTTATTTGTGGGGGGAAAATATCCCTGCAATATAGCCTTGAAAAGAATAAAGCCATATATGCAGATACTAAGCGTATCTGTATAAATCTGTAAATTTAAAATAAATCTGTAATTTAATATAGATGCATTGGCTTTAATTTAATTTTATTTTTTTTTAAGATTTTATTTATTTACCTGACAGACAGAGATCACAAGTAGGAAGAGAGGCAGGCAGAGAGAGAGGAGGAAGCAGGCTCCCTGCTGAGCAGAGAGCCCAATGTGGGGCTGGATCCCAGGAATCATGACCTGAGCCAAAGGCAGAGGCTTAACCCACTGAGCCACCCAGGTGCCCCATGGCTTTAATTTTATTAATAAGATATCCTAATCATTAATACCCATCTTTCCAGTGTGTTACTGTAGAAGATCCTGACACTGGAGGTTTGACCCATTCATGGGTATCTCTGGGCACCATACCTATACCAAATGGATTACCACTACCTTGCATACCTCGGGCTTATCTGGAGCTATAATAGCTTTTCAATTTAAATATACATTAATATAGACATGTATGAAACCAGGAGGTACAGAGTAGTCAATGAGAGCAGACCCTGAAGCTGATAAGCCCAGGTTCCAATCCCAACTCTGTCACTTGCTGGCTTCGTGATGATGGGCAAGTCATTTAACATAGCTCTGCCTCAGTTTTCCTCATCTACATAATCAAGATAATAAGAATATACTTAAGAGTGTTATTGTGAGTTAATATATGTACAGTGCTTAGATCAATGCCTGGTGTACCAGCATCTCATCAGTGAGTTATGCCTACCAACATATGCAAATGCATCATACTTCACCAAACACTGTCCCGTCTCGTCTCTATGGTCCATTTTGGCTCTGAAGTCTTTAGTGGGGTGAGAAGGAGATCTAGATCCTGAGACTCCATTACTGGAGTAGACACTCAATATTTCTGGCTCAGATTTTCCCCCTATAAAATTATTATAGTACCACCTCTCTCCAGGTATTTCCTGAGGATGTTAAGGTCTAGAATGGGTAGGAATTCTGTATTTGAATAACGTTAATTCCCTCAAAACTTGACAGTGGAAGATCCCGTTATTAATTGGCAGCTGATGACTCTTTAGCCTGCGCAGAGGATCAATGTGAGAACCAAATGTTGACTGATGACTCTCCTCTGCTTAAGCAAAACCACGGGGGAAACAAAAACCATTTCTCTAGCTACGGCTTTCCTGCCAACAATATTGAAGAAAATGAGACATAACATGAATTCCATATGTCCAAATATATTACTATTCCATTTGGTCATAAAAAAATGTAAGTCTCTCTGGCTTACCGTATCTGAAATCCAAATTGTTTATATCTCAGGCTGAAATCCTTCTTCTAAGTCCTCACACACCTGCATCACATTGACATCCAAAATAAGCACGACTCACTGAAAGTGTGAGATTTCTGTCCGAAAAGATGCTCCACGAGGATGAGGGAATCTGTAAGCCCAGAGACTGGACGTAAAATGTGCGGATAGTGGTGGTGGTGTGGGCGATAGACTGTAGTCGGCATGTGTATTGGGAGAAATCTAAAGGGACAAATCAAGTGTTTAAAATTCTCAAATAGAATTATTATGTGTTTCACTGCTATGTCTTTGATAAGAAAGACTTTGTAAATCAAAATGAACTGGTAATTACACAGCCAGATACACTACGGCACATTTGAATAGACCACAGTCTCCTTGCCTTTCAGCTTGAACGTGGTCAGGTTTCACTTTGGGTAATAGACAAGTTCTTGTGTTAGAGCTGTACTCCTGGGGACAGATCTAAACCAAGGCAGCAAAGAAGGGTGATACGGAGTGAAGCCAAAGGCCAGGAAAATTGTTTTATCCAATATCGGTTTTGTTCGTTGTGAAAGGAGATGACCCAAAGTCAAGAGAACATGTATGGTTTCATTTCACTTCATCTATTACCCAGCTAACTTGGAAGGAACAATAATTCCCTCATCGGAGACTACCAGGTTCTCTGGAGTCCACGCAGAGGAGTCCATTTCCAAGAGGGACTAAACTTGTGGCTGTGATTGTACTCAGCCCCATTCCTGATAAGATTCAATAATTTCTTTGGATAGGAAAATCATGATGTATATTCTATGCTACCAAATTAAAACTCATCCAACAAATTGGCATCATATTCGGTTGTAGCTAGTATATGGGGTGTGTAACACCCTCCTCCTGTATCTTTTTTGGTAAACCTAATCCATTGGATAGACCTAGCTCAAATTGTTAACTAGGATGAGATTATCCCTGCCTTGCTGCATCGTCTTTTCACCAATGTCCTTTCAGAAAAGAACTTCTTTGCTTCCCCCCTCCTCATCCTAGGCCAAGGCAGGTGAGGCCAGGCCATGATGGATTCTCTACAGGTATCAGGTTCCTGACTAATTCTGGTTCTTCTGGGCTGCCCACACTACTGTCTAATAAAATTCCTATTTAGCTTAAATTAGGCAAAGCCTATTTCTGTCTCTTGCACCAAACAAGCCCATCTAATATATTTACCAAAATGTCACATATATACACATATATGTAATATATATTGCTACCTATATGATATTTTCATTATTTTTGAGAATTTACCACACTCAGCACTCTTCTATGACTATTAACATGTAGTAACACATTCATGCTTACAAGTTTATAAAGACTCTTCTCTGCCCACCCTTCAGCATGTCCCTTTCTGTTCCCTGTCCCTTTTCCCTTCTGTTTTTCAATGTACTTATCTCTTTCCAACATTCCTTGTAATTTTCTTATTAGGTTTATTGTTTATGTCTCTTCCCTCACTGGAATGTAAGCTCATTGCTACTTCTCAAGTGCCCAGGACAGTCTCTGACACATGACAGGGACTCAATAAATATGTGTTTAATTAATTAACTAGTTAATTCATGAGCAGCATGCTATTATTTGGTTTATAAGAATATTCCTTTAAATCCGCGATCCCCTTCCACCTACCTTGCAGGATCTGGTTAGGTAAAATGTTTGCTCTCCTCTCTAAAGCTTTTTGAGTATGAGCTAGATTTTCACATCTGTGCTCTTGCCCAGCAACAGGGGACTAGATCAAATGACCTCCTGAGAGCTGTCTGGCCCTTGACATTCTAATTCAATTCCACTTAAATGTCCTAAAAGTAATTTGTAGAGAAATTCTTTTCCGCCCCCCCTCTCCCCGATTGGAGTGCACATTTATCTAATTATTTCCTTGGTAGATTGACCTAGCTCTGAAGGAGTTCCATGCCAGCTCTCATGCATTTTCTCTAAGCACTCACTTTATAAAACTAAGAGACTAAAGACTCAGCTCTCTAGGGAATTAAATTGCATTCAAATAAGATTAAGGATTTTTGAGTCACAAAAGCAAGGACAATCAGAGGCTAACTAAGAAGAGGCAATTGTTCGGCAAACTAATCCAGACATGTAATTCACAAAGGGACTCTCACAATTGGTCAAGAAAGAAAAATGCCTGTGAAGGATTGGGAGGGCTGCCCTGAGTGAGGGGAGACTTCTTCCTTCCCAGGTTTAAAACCCTGGCCCTCGCTTCCTAGAGAGCGAATATATTTATTCTCTAAATTTAGTCGATTTTGGCCCAATACGCTTCCACTGAACTGGATTAGATAAGAGCCTTCGAGAGACCTTGGATTCAATCTTGAGAACCCTGCACTCTAGCTAGTTTCTCTAAAGAGCCATGGCTCGGTGAGGTGGTGTTGGGGTGACCTGAGATCTGTTGATGTTGATCTAAGGAGGTTCGTGTGTCACCCCTCAGCTCAAGCAGGGATTCTTAACCTCTTGTGGGCCATGGACTTCTTCACAGAATGTTTTACAGTGGGTAAAATAAAGAACGTAAGATTTCAAAGCAAAGTAATTATATTGAATTTCATTTCTCAAAATATGTTTTTTTTTTCAAAAACAGATCAGTTTTGTTTATTAATATATTACATATCAAGGGTTAGTGGTAGGTCTCAAAATTGCTGTCATTAGAAAGTGGTGATAAGCTTAAATGATAATTGGAAGTATTTCAACATCTGGACTGTCATGTGAAAAATATGTACAATTTATATAAGTGATAAAGTCACAGGTATAGCTACTAATACTGTGGTATATTGCCTACATTTATAATCAAAGAAAATGCCAAATTTTAGTTAGATGGTAACAAAAATAATGATATCATTTCACAGATGCCGCAGCTTCTAGACCAGGTTAAGAGCTCCTGGCATAGAGACCACAGGGCCCAGGTAGCCTCCCCACTAAGCATCGCACCATGAGATGCCTGTGGTTGCTGACATTTGTTTAAACTATTATCCCACAAGAAAATGTTCCCGTTGGCTCAGATCCACAATGAGAAAGCTTAAAAAATTGGAAAAATATCAGTACCTGCCATGCATATCTTATGCTTAAAGAAATAGCCTCTTTAGGCTGGTAGGCAGAGAGCCCCAAGCTGCTATAATAGAGTCAGAGCTCAGACAGTAGTGTGACCAACCCGATGTGGGGCTCAATCCCACGACCCTGAGGTCATGACCTGAGCTGAAATCAAGTCAGCCACTTAACCACCTGAGCCATCCAGGCGCCCCCTATCTTAACCATTGGGCTCTGCACTGAGCATGGAGCCTCCTTGGGATTCTCTCTCTCTCTCCCCTGCCCCTTCCCCTACTCCTGTGTCACGCTCTCTCTTGCTCTCAAAATAAAATTTTTAAAATGTCAGAGAAACTAAATAAGAAATTTATATCACTAAGGTTTCGGGCTCATAGTACATCACTAAAGAGAAAACCCCCAACTAAATCTCCAGGGCCGAGCTGTCCATTGTAGCAACCCTAGCCTCATGGGCTCATTGAGCACTTGAAATGTGATTTGGCCAGATTAAGATATTTCTCCAGTATAAAATACACACTAGATTTCAAAGACATAGTAATAAATAAAGAGTATAAAATGTCTTACTAATAAGTTCATAGGGTTTGTATGTTGAAAAGTTTATATGAATACATTGAGTTAAATCAAAATATTAAGATTAATGTCACCTGTTCCTTTCAAATTTTTTAATGTGGCTACTAGAACATTTCAAAATTCATATGTGAGACAACCCAGATAGTCCATCAATAGATGAATGGATAAACAAATTGTGGTAAATACATAAAGTGGAATACTAGTCAGTCTTAAAAAGGAATGGAATTCTGATACATGCTACCTAGATGAGCCTTGAAAATATTATCCTAAGAAAAATAAGTCAGATTCAAATAGGCAAATATTATATGATTCTACTTATATGAGGTACCTAGAGTAGGCAAACTCAGAGAAAAAGAAAGTAGAATAGAAGCAACCAGGCGTGGGAGGGAGGAGGGGATGGAGAGTTACATTTAATGGGTGCAGAATTTCTGTACGGGATGAGGAGAAAGTTCTGGAAAGGGTTAGCACTGATGGTAGCACAACACTGTAAATACCACTGAATTAATTACACACTTAAAAACAGTGACAGTGGTAAATTTTATGGTATGTGTATTTTACCACAATTTAAAAAAATTAGTTGTGGCTCACATCATATTTCTTTTGGATAGCGCTTCTCTAGAAAAGCTTAATACAGGGCCAGACAGAAATACTCTTCCATCTGTAGACCTGTTGGTGTTTCTGCGTTCAGCCTGTGGAGTTAGAAGCTAGGATTCACATTCTGGCTCTGCGTCTGACGGCTAAAGAACAGCTCTAGAAGGTCTGACCCCTCAGTAGCCTCATCTACAAAATGGGGCTTGTAAAATGCACCACCTAGGACTGTTGTAAGTCTAAGAGAGAACACAGGCACAGCGAGTAGTATAAGCCCAAGAGGTGATACTGAATGAATGGTCCCATCACCACTATAGTTGGAAGCAGGGGCTTCCATTTTCCGCAATAATTTTCTACTTTGCTGTGGCCTGAGGAATAACCCAGAAGGCTCAACAGCAGTTCACTTACCAGGAAAAAGCCTGTTCCAAAAATGTTACCCCTTTCTGGAGACCATGAGAAAAAAGCTCAGTCCTACTCTATCAAAATAGCATTCACTGGAGAACCTCCCTTCCTCTAGTATTCACAGGGGGGTCACCTCATCATGTGCTATATGCACTCTTAAAAAAAAAAAATCTATTGGGCAAAATTGCACTGAAAATAACCAAGATTCTGGAGCACATCAGATTAGGGCCGGACCACGCAAAGCCTACATCCCTTTGCAACCAGAGGATTAGCAAAAACCACCGGTCCGTGGGAAAAGAAGTTGGCAGCTGAGGTGGACAGCTCGGCGTGGCTAGAGTTTACCACAGTGGATCTCAAACACACACAATCACACACACACACACACACACACACACACACACACACACACACACGCACATACATAAAGGGTAAGTGGTGGCAGTGCCTTAGCTGGAGCGGAGCTGGCAGGTACTGAGAAATGTGGACAGCAGTGGGGTTCTGAATTGCGGGCGGCCATTAAAGTGGGCATGGGAGGAAGGGCAGCCTGCCCTGAGCACAGAGCTGAGCGAGGCTGTGGGTGCTCATGCGCTGAGAGGAGCCATGGGTGCAGGGGCTAAAATATTTTTTACGCACACCTAAAAGGACTCCTGCTGCCAATGCAGCAGGTCAAGTTGAGGACCCTTCCTGTGCTTGCTGAAGCTTTTAATTGGACTCCTGCTAATCCAGTTGCCCCCGCCTACAGAAAGAGAAAATCTCATATGAACCAATATGTCTTCTGTGTAACACAGACAGCAGTCCCCTCTTACAATAACAAATGACCTAATTCACACTACAGAACCATAGCCGTCTGCATTTTCTTTGTGCCAGGGGCAGGACTACATACATTATCCTATTTAATATTCACAATCCCTCCACACATCTGGTGCTGTTATGCCAATTTTAAAGCTATGACCTTGCTGAAAGGCCCCACAGCAAGGAGGTAGCATTGGGAGTCACGTTAAGTCTGCTTCTCTCAAATTGCGTCCTGTTAACCACTGTACTACGTACTGCCTGGTCATTTGAGCCTGCCTGTCATTTGGGTTATTACAAATGGGACCAAACCCTGGAACAGAATTTAGGTTCAGCTTTGCCTAAGCTCACCCCTCCATGAATTTCCCTGCCCTTTCTGAATCCACTCCATATAACATTGGTGAAGGTGGATGAAATGCTTCTAGGCATCTTTCTTCTCTCAAATACTTGGGACCAATGGAAGGTATAATGGCATGATCTATGATCTCTAGTTCTGAGGCTATTATGGTGAGTTTACCTCCCATCAGGTATGCAAATGAAAGTCATTAGGCTGGAAGTTTTCTGTGTTCTCTAAGGTTTCCCATGGTGACGTAAATGGAAGAGTGTCCAAGGAGCAGCAGGTATACCCAGATTATACCAGATCAGTTACTGTTAGGGTGTATGCAAAAGAGTCTTGAAGGCTAGCAAAAAAGCTTGATGGGACAGATTTTTGGATGAAATTCAGAACTGGATTCCCATCCTGGGACAGTCAGTTAATATGTACCACAATAGCCAAATTGGCTACGAAGGGGTTAAATATTTCAGTAGTGTTAGGTAAGTGGTCATTGCTTGAGCCCTCCACCTGTCTACCTCTACTACCTTAGTATCCACAGCCTCTCCCTTGGGTCCCTCCAAACAGCCTCACATTTGAGGAACTAGATGCCTCTCTTCCTAAGGAGCCCCTGGGTTTTCAGCTCACAGCCATTCTCAGTGGCCAACATCTCTGCCCTACTGTTTGTTAAGTATCTCCAATATCACCCCTGCCTGCCTCTCAGTGTATAGCTAAAGAATTAGTTTACCTCCTGAGATTTCAGTTCTTTATATCGATGGGTTAGGGAGTACAGACGGAAATGAAGAACTAGACATTAACGAGACCTTGCCTGATGATTCATCCATTATTAGAATATAGGAAGTTTTTTAAAAAGAGTTTAAATTCATTTATAGAAACTATCTAAATAAGGGTTACAATTTCCTATAGATTGGTCAAATTTGGCCTGCAAAAGGTTTTGTTTTTTGGGTGTTTTGTTTTGTTTTGTTTTGTTTTTGAATGGCCAGGAGCATGTAAAAATACTGAATTCAAAGATGAAGCCCAAAAAATGTTCATTATAGCTGCCTTCCACTCCTTCGTCTTGTCCTACTGCTCAGTTGCACATTTGAAAACCCGGCCCATTCCCCGAAGGCATTCAAATTTGGAACTCTATCCAAAAGGCATCTAACACCATCTCGTTTCTATTAGCACTTACTCATCAGCGTAGGCCAACACCCCTCATATGGTCTGTGACTTGAGCCATGCCATTTCTATTTTTCTTGAGAAATGGAGGCAAAGCTACAGTCAGAGATAGCCAATTAAGAGTAATTAAACATTTCACCCATCTTAATAGGTCTAATTAGATTTGATTCATCTCTGATTTTATTACCAATGAACATAGTTGGATGATGATTTTATATCTTAACTTCACGGGAGACAAAGGCTAATCTCTTCCCCCTTGGGCTTTTTTCCTCCCCTTAAGGGATGTGATGGTGAGTCATCATCTATGTTCTCCCTGACTCTTGGTACCATTAAGTAAAGCCCATCTGAGAGCTGAGAATGGAGTCCGGGGTGCTGGGGCAGCTTCTGGCTTTGGGCCACCTCCCTGAATTATTCATGCGGAGCCAGGGTGGGTGAGTGTCCAGCCACGAGGATCTGGAATCAAGGCCAAGGGGAGATGCTGGTCTGGAATAACTGGGGAAACCACCACTGGCGCCAGTAACTTGGAATCTCCAAGTAGAACCGCGTGACTTCAGCTCAGGTCCAGGTGCCCCTTGACCCGTGCTATTTTGTGTTAACTACAAAGGGAGCTCTGAGGAGCCAAGATGTCGCTTGGACCTAGTGCAAACCTGGTCCTTTAAGTTGTTCCTTTCTGCAACCCTGCAAGAAGTTTCAGAAAGCCTGGGGACTTTGAGAATGAACAGCAATCCCCAGCCTCTAATTTTCCCCTTGTGGCACTCTTATAATTATCTCATTGGTGTTAAGTTGATAGTATGTTTTTAGTATATTTACTGAGTATCTACGGTGCACAAAGTGCTGTTAGAGTCCTGGTCGGGGGTTACAGAGGTGAGCAGGACACAGACCATGATCTTTGAGCATTGTATGTAAGTTTCATTTGGAGTCTACTTGGTAGTGGCAGAGTGGATGTGATATTGGAAGGGAGCTCTCCAGAAGAATTCTAGGGCTCCAGTGAGAACCAGTGGGGAGAGAGGCTTGGATCAAGTCATGGCATGAACTCTAGCATGGTGCAGAAGGGTGGCAGAGTTTCATTCCTGACCAGCAGCCTGACAAAGAAGATAACACTCTAGTCTATCACATGTTCATCTAAATGATATATAGAACAGAAAAAAATAATCACTAAAATTTACTCCATATCAAATACATGTAAGACATTAGGTAGGCTCTTAATAGACGTTTACTCTTATTTTATTTTTATTTATTTGAGAGGGAGAGAGAGTGCGAACAGGGCGGGTGGGGCAGAGGGAGTGGGAGAGAGAGAGAATCTCAAGCAGACATCTCACTAAGTGCAGAGCCCAGTGCAGGGCTGGATTCCACAACCTTGAGATCACGACCCTGAGATCACAAAACCAAGAGTCAGTTGCCCGATAGACTGAACCACCCAGGTGTCCTTATTCTTATCTTTTAAGAACAGGTGGCATCGTTTCATCTGGATCACTTATGACTATGTTTAGAACTGGGGTTTGACTTACAAGGTCTGCATGGTGACCCCAGCTCTAGATGCAAAGATACGATTCTTACATTTCTGTGCTGTGGCATACAAAGAGTGCCCTAGCAGTTAGACAATGTAGATGGCTAGCAAGCCATTTCACATCGATAGCCTTCAGTTTCCAAAATGTAAAATGCTGAGGGCAGCTTGATGATTTCTCAAGTCCCTTCTGGCTCTACCCATCCTATCAGGATGCCTTGTTCACTTCCCTCATGTGTGGATGGAAACAAAAATAGCTGACTAAAAAATGACCAGACTGTATGCATTTCCCTTCTCCATAAACACCCAAGAGACCTGATTGTCTGCTGTCATCCCAAGAGAGAAAAACGATGCTGCTGGAAGAATTCCATGCAATCCATCTGGGCAGTTTTGGGAGTCTGTGAGGTTTGAGGATGATACAGTCAAGGAAGTGGCCTGGGGTACAATGACCTTAATACATAAAATAAAACAAGAGAGTTATTTGTCTCTAGTAGTTGTGACCATGTTTCTGGAGCTATGTAGGGAGATATGTTCTAAGAGAGAAACTGTTAACCCTTTTCATTTTGCTTGGGGGCACCCTGCATTACTGAACCAGCTGAGTTGACATTATTGAAAACCTTGTCAGCGGCCATTCAGGGGCTCTGTGAGCCAAGGAAGCTCTTGGGAACGTTTGCTCATTTCTTTATTCAGGTTGTTGGTCCATCCATGTAATTTCAGGAGTTGGGTTCTTTTGAAGAATCCAACAGCTGTTAATACTAACAAACAAGAGCTTTTTAATTCCAGACTGTCCTTCCTCACATAATAGGGAAGATAGAGGATAGTGGGGACTCGTCCAGCTATGTTTTTCATCCTTTCCAGAATACAGTTTTGAGGATGCACAGGAGCATTTGACATGGGAAAGCAGGAAGATATATTCAGTTTTCAGATGAATAGCCTAAGTATTAGACATGAGTTCCCAACTGTGTTAGGAAACACATTAAAACTTAAAGACCTAGAGGACATTATCTTATTTTATTTTACTGCATATTTGTTTTTGAATTTAAACAGAAATTGCTCGTGAACTTAAAAAAGGTCTTCAAACATTCTAAGCTTACTATTAAATTTTGTAGTGAGTGGAAAGGACTTTGTATCACTGAGCAGGTAACTGCTTGCATTCTCATGGGAGAGGGAGAGAAAAACCCCCCAAACTTTCTTTGGTAAAGCCGCACATTGATATCTGTGCCCGGATGGATAGCAGGTCACATTTCAGAGCCTCGAGCATAAGTAGAGGCTGGGCTATGACGAAACGGTTCATTTCGGACCACAGGACCCAGAGGCATTCCGCGGAAAGACAACCCCTCGTTCCAATGTGTGAATCAAACCGAAGGTTCGGCGCCTTGCAGCCACCTTCCAAAGAAATAGTGCCTGAGCTAGGGAAGCAGGTTTTATTTATCTACTATTAACATTCTGCTCAGCAACCCAGCCAAACAGAATCCAGCACAACCATCCAAAGAGCAAAATGGGGTTAGAGAAAGCTCCAAGAAAAGAAAAATTGTGTCCTGTTTTCGTACAATCCTCTCTCTTCCTGCCTTCATGCATTTGCCCTGCTGTGGCATCCCTTAGCCCCTCGCAGACTCTACAGAACAGTTAACTGCAGGAATACTGGGTAGATAGTCAGTGGTCCCCCGACTTGCCGGTCTCCACCCAGGCAGAAAGACATGTCCAGGCATCTCCTGCTGCCTCCAAAACTGAAGACAAGACAGTTTGCTCCTGATTTGGGATCAGCTGGGTAATTCTTCTGTAGGTGGCAGCCAGCATCATGCGTGAAAGTGCGGCCATCTGGTATCCCCACAGGGGCCAGAGGCTCTGAGATGGCCTGTCTCTCATTTGTGGCATTTGGCGCTGGCTGTAGCTCATGTGTCTCCAGAAAGACAGACTGAGCTTCTGCGTATGCTATTAGCATGCTGAGAGACAAGCCCCAATGCATGAGGGGTTTTCAAGCATCGGAGTGCAAAATATCTTCTGATGTCCCTTGGCCAAAATTAATCAAAGAGCCAAGCCCCGTCAGTATGGGATGGGACTGTGCAAGGCCATGGATGCAGGAAGGCATGACTCATTGCAGACCGGACTGTCATAACCTATTCCAGTAAGCAAGGGTAAATGGTAGGGAAAATTTAAAAAGCTTTTTTAGCTGACTTAAGTAACATCGGTAAAGGAACAAGGGAAACAGGCTTTAAGACTTGGGATGTTGCCTCCGCTTTGGCTTGAGAAAATACAAGGCAAAATGATGCAGATAATTTTTCCACACACAATGAGGTCCTCAGCCCCACTGCTGAAAACTGACTTGCTCAAAACAAACTGGGTCTTTTCAAAGCCCTCGCATCTCTAAGCTGATCTAAGGACAAAGTGAGTCGAGGTTGTTTTCTTCAATTACTCCTTTCTAATGATCTGAATTGGTTATCAGGTATTTGCAGAAGTACCTGTTCGACACAGTAAAAGACAAGCAAGCAAGTGTGCATGTGCGCGCACATATAGCACACACACATGCGTGTGCGCATGCACACACACACACACACACACACCCTTCTTTTTTTCCTTAAGTGAAGTCACGAGTATGCTTGCTGTGAACAGAAAGATATAAATGTTTTAGGAGTCAGTAGTCTAGAAAGCATACAGTGGCATCAATGACCTGCTCCTAGAACCTCGTTTCCCTTGGTATCCCACTCGCTCTAACAGCCCTGCTACGTAATGGACATTCTGAAATGTATTTGCTTTTCAGAGATCTGTCCAGTGAACCATCTGTAAGATCAGAGAATCACAAAGTTGGAAAGAATCTCAGCAGTTTCCCTTTTGCTAGTCAACTTGTGGTCTAAATTATTCAAGACAGATGGACCATCATCCTCTTTTATACTGATGTTTGCCTCATGCCAAATTCCTCTCCCCTGCACACATCCCTTTTTTTATTATTATATAAAAGAAATTGTAATCTCTGGCTCACTTGATCCCTTTATAACCCTACATAAGATAAATGGACCCTGGAAGTGTTTCAGGATTTGACTAAATCCATACAGGTCTCAGTCTTGAGAGAGAGCAAGAGAGCAAAAGCCAGAGAGAGAGAGAGGGAGAGAAAGAGAGAGAGCTATCCATTCATATGCAACATACATTCCATGATCGACTTAGTTATTTAATTTGTTCTCATGGTTATGAGATAATTTGTTCTCATGGATATAATAGCATCAGCTACAAGTAACGTTGATTGAGTGCTTATTGTATCAGGCAATAGGCGGAGCATCTTGGAATGTCAGGGTAGAGACTATATATCAGGCTGGCTTCATGTTGAATAGTCAGCTCACCCACAGACGAGAGAGATATTCAAAGAGAAATCAGAGCCCATAGAGAAGTCCTCAGGGACCAGGGAAATGCCAGTCCTATCATTTCAGGGCAAAATGGAAAGCCGTGGAGCATGAAGGGGATTTGCCATCCTGTTTATACTTGTGGAGGTTTTCCCACGAAAAAATATCTGGACATACAGAATTTGGCACACAAAATTCCAGGGGTTTTCACAGAGATCCTGCCACCTAGTAATGGGGTCTATAGATTCCTGTGTTAAGAAATAGAGAAAGAGAGGCTCCTGGATGGCTCAGTGGGTTAAGCCTCTGCCTTCAGCTCAGGTCATGATCTCAGGGTCCTGGGATCGAGCCCCACATCAGGCTCTCTGCTCAGCGGGGAGCCTGCTTCCCCTCTTTCTCTGCCTACTTGTGATCTCTCTCTCTCTCTCTCTCTGTGTGTGTGTGTGTGTGTGAGTGTGTGTCAAATAAATAAATAAACAAGAATCTTAAAAAAAGAAATAGAGAAAGAAAAAAAGAAAGCCTGATTCTTACTAGGAGCCTTCTGGGTAGCAGACATTTAACACACATATCAATCCACCTTCAGGCTGGCCTTGGAAGACAGGGCTTGCGGTCCTCACTTGGCAAATTGGGAAACCAAGATCCCCAAGAAGTTAAGCCTCTCCAGAGATCACTCTGCTAGCAAGTAAGTAGTAGGCAGGGATCCAAAACTGCATCTTCCTGTCTTCCCTGGCTTAGCCTTTGAGTTGACCACAAGAGACAAAACAGTATGAGAGACTGAAACCCAACAGGGACAGGCATTTTGATAAGAGGCCATTTCCATTAGCAGCTACCTAAAGATCTCACAAGAGTTACCCTTAACGATATTATGATTCACTTACACTGTGGAATATTGTGCAGCATTAAAAGTTCTACTTTCCTGGAGTACTTAATGGTAGGAGGAAACGTTCACAATAGCAAGACCCGCAGAAGCTGGATTCGAATGTATGTATTTCATATAGTCTCCATATATGTAATGTGTGTCTGTGTAGACACATATATGCATACATTGAGAAAACGGGTGATGGAAAAAATGTGATTTTTGTCTTTTTAATCATTCACCTTTGTACTGTAATGATCACTGATTATTTTTATAATCAAAAACTATCAAACTTTTTTAATCATTTTTTTTTAATTTATTTTCAGCATAACAGTATTCTTTGTTTTTGTACCACACCCAGTGCTCCATGCAATCTGTGCCCTCTCTAATACCCACCACCTGGTTCCCCCAACCTCCCACCCCCCCCACCTCTTCAAACCCTTCAGATTGTTTTTCAGAGTCCATAGTCTCTCATTGTTCACCTCCCCTTCCAATTTCCCCCAACTCCCTTCTCCTAACTCCCCGTGTCCTCCATGCTATTTGTTATGCTCTACAAATAAGTGAAACCATATGATAATTGACTCTCTCTGCTTGACTTATTTCACTCAGCATAATCTCTTCCAGTCCCGTCCATGTTGCTACAAAAGTTGGGTATTCATCCTTTCTGATGGAGGCATAATACTCCATAGTGTATATGGACCACATCTTCCTTATCCATTCATCCGTTGAAGGACATCTTGGTTCTTTCCACAGTTTGGCGACCGTGGCCATTGCTGCTATAAACATTGGGGTACAGAGGGCCCTTCTTTTCACTCCATCTGTATCTTTGGGGTAAATACCCAGTAGTGCAATTGCAGGGTCATGGGGAAGTTCTATTTTTAATTTCTTGAGGAATCTCCACACTGTTCTCCAAAGAAAAGTTGAAGTATAGATAGTATTTGGATGCCCAAACTGTCTTCTAAAGCACAGGCTAAAGGAAGCAGAAAAGATAATCACTTTTTTTTAAAGGATGTATTTATTAATTTGTTTGAGAGAGAGAGAGTACATGAGAGAGAGCATGAGCTGGTGGAGGAGGGGGAAGTTGGGGGAAAAGAAGCAGGGATCCCGATGCAGGGCTCCATCCCAAATCATGACCTGAGCCAAAGACAGATGCTTAACCGACTGAGCCACCCTATAATCACTTTTTAATGATGGAAAAATTAAGGCCCAGACAAATGTGACCTAAACTCTAACAAAGGCTTACATAAAATTGGTGGCAATGTTGCATAGGATAGTCTTATCATTCCCTCCCCCCATGGGATAGTCTTTTATTTTTCCTTTTTTTTTTTTTTCTTCTTTATGAAGTACAAACTTATCTGGAAAAAAAAAAATGTCCTCAACTGTGAAGCAATGTTTTGAATCTTTGTCATTACCATGTATACACGAAAACCAAAGCAGAGCTCTCATTAGAAAGACAGATTGCCCAGGCCCCTGCAAACTCTGTCTCCTGTCCCTTAGCGCCTTGCACCAAGGGGACATCTAGCCTCACCCTATCCAGGATTTGAAACCAAGAGAACAGGGAATCCAGCTGCCATTGGAAGGTTATTTGCTGTGAGCTTTCCTTTCCTTGGACTCTCCTGTCCGCATCTTCTGGAGTCTGAGCCAGATTAAAGCAAAACACCCCACTTCCTCAGCAGAACCCACCAAAGGGACTTTTGCTGGCAAAGGTTTAACATAGATGGATGTCAGCCCCTGGGGAATATTCAAATATGTGTACATTTGTTTCCCTAATCACCATAAATATTTACATTGTGCTTATCAGTAGATTACATGATATATTTATTTAGAACTATCATTTACAGTGCTCTCCCCTAATTGGGAAATGAAACAGCTGTTTGGCACTTAAGAGAAGATGTCATGTCCCCTTTGACTGATCACTTAAAAAGGACAGGGATTATAAGTATTTACTTTAGGATTTCTAAAATCATCCTCACCAGTTGTAGGCAGAATGAAAATGATTTCTCAGGCATCATCTGCTCTACCAGATTATAGAGATATATGGGAAGAAATGATGAATGGAAGAGCAGTTCCTTGGAATTAAAGGGCATATGTCACCAGTTTAAATGCAACTGGGCATTTGTGTAGTTGGTGTTTCAATTTGAATTGCGTGATCCACTCACTCATTACTCTTGTGTTGAGTGTGTAATGGTATGTGAGTCTGTGGAGTCACTCCTTGATTTGCTCACTAATTTGCCGGAGCGCAGCTCAGAGGAAAGCTCTTCAAAACTGCTTATTCCAAATGGAAAAAAAATAAAAAAGAAAAAAAAAAGCCTCTTTTAAGTTATATTTGCCAGTTATTTCAAATTATAAAAACATAAAAAATAAAGTGGCAAATTTTTCAAAGGACTGATTTGTATTATATTATGATCCTGCTTATAATGGAAAAGAAAGACTTAAACCAAGTTTGTTTGTTTTCTTTTTAATTAAAGTGGATGTAAAGCCAACATTTCCACTTGTAGTTACTTACAGGAAATATAAAGTACATGGGGAATGTTGGCTTTTTCTGGCTTTGCCCACATAAAATGTATTGCTTATATATGACAAAGCGACTATACTTTGGGGAAACAAATAAACTGAAAGCGAGTTCACCCTCAGTGTAGCTATGTTAACATAAGAGGAAACGGTTGTGTTTACTAATGCCGTATCTAGTTAATGGTGTGTGAAGTTTAATTTAAAAATCCTATACAAATAGTTTATTGCATACAAATGTGGTCAGTTAGAACAAATTTCTTAAAACATAGCAGATTTAAATAGATTTGTATCAACATAGCTTTCCAGTCCACCATCATTATCAAATTATTTCACATTATCTTCAAGGGGAAATGGTTTTGTACCCAGTGGTAAACATAGTTTAGCACTCTACTTTGAAGGGTGGGGGTAGGGGTTGTGTGTGGAGTGCGGAAATAACTCACCACTTTAGTTCATGGTATTAGACATTTTTGAATAATAGCCAAAGGGTTCTTGTCCGTTTCAGGAATTTACCAAGTACACACTTTCACTTTTCAGAAGTGGGCCTGGAATCAAACTCTGAATAAAATGCGATAGCGAGTCTGTGTCATAGACTTCAGAAATGGCTTGAGGGTTCTTTTTAGAATTTCCACATACTAGGAATGTTCAATCAAGTCAATAAAACTAAACTTTGGAGCCAAGCAGTCATGGTGGGAAAATGACCACTTACAGATTGCCCACAGAAAAGACAAGCATATTATGTCTAACAGGGATCGAGAAATCAGGCATGGGGCAAGGCATAGCAGAGTAGTTACCAATGGGGAATCCAAGTCAGCAGCCCCGAATCAAAAGCCACTTAGGCTATTTTTCTCACTTCAGCTGTGACCTGGGACAAATCAGGCAATTTTTCTCAAAAGTGATTTCTCTCTGCAAAGAGTCTGATAGCACCATATAACTCCATGGGTAGCCCGTAATGCAGCTGTAAATGTTGCATTTATTCTGTAATTCTTTGCTTAATATTTGTCTCCTCTTTTGGAATTGTTACTTTTTTTTTTTTAAGATTTTATTTATTTATTTGAGCGAGTGAGAGAGAATACAAGCAGGGGGAGTGGGAACAGGAGAAGCAGGCTTCCCACTGAGCAGGGAGCCCCATATGGGGCTCAATCCCAGGACTCTGGGATCATGACCTGAGCCGAAGGCAGATGCTTAACGACTGAGCCGCCCAGGTGCCCCTAGACTTAAGTTACTTTTTTTTTTAAAGATTTTATTTATTTATTTGACAGAGAGAGAGATCACAAGTAGGCAGAGAGGCAGGCAGAGAGAGGGGAGGAAGCAGGCTCCCTGCTGAGCAGAGAGCCCGATGTGGGGCTTAATCCCAGGACCCTGGGATCATGACCTGAGCCGAAGGCAGAGGCTTTAACCCACTGAGCCACCCAGGTGCCCCTAGACTTAAGTTACTTTAAATCCAAGATCCTGGAGCGCCTGGGTGGCTCAGTGGGTTAAGCCTCTGCTTTCGGCTCAGGTCATGATCCCAGAGTCCTGGAATCGAGCCCCACATCGGGCTCTCTGCTCAGCAGGGAGCCTGCTTCCTCCTCCCTCTCTCTGCCTGCCTCTCTGACTACTTATGATCTCTGTCTGTCAAATAAATAAATAAAATCTTTTAAATAAATAAATAAATAAATCCAAGATCCTTCTCATCCCTATATCTCTAGCATCAATCACATGCCTGGCACATAGCCAGTATCCAACGATGATTTGTTGATTACGATCTAAGTACACTGGAAAATTATAGAGAGCACATGATACAACTCATGACATGTGTTTAGCCCTGTGCCTGCATAGAATGAGTCTTCAATGCATGCGCAATAGTGTTCTTACTGTATTATTTGCCTTAGATCAGTGAACATTGAATAAAACAGTAAATGCCAGGCTTCTACAGGATAAAGCTCACTAGGTAACTCAAATTGGAATCACTAGGGAGCTACATTTTATTTGTTCAATGGGTAGTGGTCAGGCCCAAGGAAATCACCAATTTATAATATGAGATATATTTTTTCTAGGGGTCAAGACTTCCTGAAATCAAGGTACTTGAAACATAGCATTAATAATCAGAAAGTTGCTTGTGAGCTTTGAATCAAAACAAAGGGCATTGTCTCTGTGGTCTTGTGGGAGGTGTGATACACAGAGACTTACCCTGATTCCACCATTCTGGTACATTTCTGGTGGCTGAGAAGTTAGTATCCACCTTATACCCCAAATATAAGCTTGGTCTCTCTCTCTCTCTTTTATTCTCTCTCTTCCTCTTTTTCTCTTTCTCTCTGTCTCTGCCTCTTCACCTACCCTGTGACAACGAAATATAAATACTGACCGATCTGTCTTATCTATGCCTAATATAATTCTGAAGTTCAAAGGGACTTTCGAGAACATCTCTTCCCCTAAACTTACTCCAATATCAAAGATGACAAAAGCATCTCAAAGAAGTGGCTTGCCCAAAGACTGTGACAAAGCAAGGGCCTGACCCCAGGATCCTGACTTCTAGTCTTTCCTGTCAGTAGTCAGCTCTAGCTACAATTCCTTGTTACGGTAGTCTGAAAACCCCACCCCTCCCAAACTTGATTCATGCCCTAATTCCTGGTGTCTGTACCTGTTGCCTCGTATGGAGAAAACGTTTTACAGTTCAGGATCTTGAGATAGGGAGATTATCCCGGATCATCTGGGTGGATTGTAAATGAAATCACGTATATCCTTGTAAGAACTAGGCAAGGGGGAATCAGAAACACACTGAGGCAAAGGTGATGTGAAGATGCAGCAGAGAGCGATGTGAAGGTGCTGGCCTCGAAGACTGGTGGGACGCCTGCATAAATCAGAGGATGCTGGTAGCCATCAGCTGGCAGCTGGAAGAAGCAACAAATGAGTTTTCCCCTAGATGTTCTGGAAGGAGCGCTGGTCTACCAACACCTTGATATCAGCCCAGTGATATTGATTTTAGACTTCTGGCCTGCAGAACTGTAAGAGAATAAAACTCTACAGCTTTCAGCTACCAACTTTGAAGAAATTTGTTACAGCAGCCACAGGAAAGTAATACACCTATGAAACCAGAAGTCACATTTTCCTTTTTAGACAATTTGTAGGCAACATGACATGGCAATGGGGCAAAATATTTTATATGCAGACTGTTGTGGTAATTACATACAACTCTTGGTCCAAAAATAACCTTTGATAACATACCAGGACTATAATTGTATTTTACATATATTTAGGAGAGATTTTTTTTCCTTAGTTTTTTCTTTCGATGCCGTTAAAGACATGGTGTCTTGTCTTATAAAGAACACTTATAGTTTGACATTTGGTATGTTACTTTTTCAAAGAACTAATTTTATGACATTTTGTTGATTTTAGCTTTAGTTTCAGAGGATGACTTTATTTTTAACTTTCTCCAAAAGCTAAACATACTCCATTTGAGACAACTGCAACCCCCAGGCAATCCCTGTAGCAATAATGCCTCCTTATTCTTCCCACGAGAGGATTTATTCAGTACATAATCTTGGCTTGGGTGTAATTGACTGGTACTTTCTGACCTTAAATAAAACACCTCTTATTAAGTTTATATCTTGAAACTATACAAGTCATCATTGGAAAGGATGCATTGGTATTGGTTAAAGATTAGTAGGCCACCCCTTCATTTTTTGAGGATCTATAGTTATTTAAAGTAGATGGCAAAATAAAATGGTGTTTATTGGTAAGACTAGATGTTTTTTAAATAAATTTTAACTGAGAGTAGAATTTTTAACATCCAAAAAGTGATGACACATAGGCTTCTGTGATCATTAATAGGTTATAGATTTCCAGCCATTGTTTCTAGTGAGAGTTGAGTTTTTACTTTCTGGAATTGTCTTGATTTTGTTTGAATGTATTTATCAAAAATCCCAATTGGTAAATAGAGGGAACAAAGTCACTGCAACTTATGTACTTACTAATATAAATTAAATAGTATACAAGGTTTATATGTCCATCTGTCAGATATTTTAACAAAGGAACCAAAAATCTGGCATTCACCACCAAAGTGAGGAGAAAATTCTACCAAGAAACAGGGAAGCAAATAAAGGTCATTTCTTTTAAAATGAAAAGCAAGAGTCATTTGTGAGTTGAACCAAAGGAAATTGTCATTTTGTAGGTCAGAAAATGGTAGGATGACAGCAATTCTCTGTGATTCAACTTAGTAGTTCGCTTAGAATTAATTGGTTTCGATGGTATTAGTGGTCCAATTTTGCTGGTGTTTGAATTGGCATACTAATTCAAAGATATGCCATGGACACTGACTCCATATGGTCTATTTCCCTACTTTGTCCCTTTGAAACAATTTGCCTTTCAGCAGCCAAACAGAGCTGTTCTTAGAAGATTTGGTGTCGATATCTAAAGAAAAGAGTGGAGTTTTGCAGACTTCAAAATGGCTGACCCTCTACATGGAACAATTTGAGACCCCAAAACCATCAAAACCCCATTAGAACAGGAAATGAATAGGACTTAGGTATTACATCTCCCATTTTCCCATTCAACCCAGGAGGTAATGAATCTTGTGCTATTTCTTTTTTTTTAAGATTTTATTTATTTATTTGACAGGGAGAGAGAGAGAGCGAGCTCATGAGCAGGGGCAAGTGGCAGAGGGAGAGGAGGAGAGACAGAATCTCAAGCAAACTACTCGTTGAGCGTGGAGCCTGACACAGGGCTTGATCTCATGACCCTGAAATCATGACCTGAATCTAAATCAGGAGTCCAGAACCCAAATGACTGAGCAACCCAGTCCCCCCAAATGGTATTTTTTAAAACATTAACTACATTTAAACAAAATGCTTCTATTCCGCCTGGAGAGTCTTCCCCCTACTTATGAAAGTAAGAACTTATCTTGGTTGTTTTTAGAAGGGCTCACATCAAATTAGAGTAGTGATGTCATCAAGTTTTTCCTTGATGTCAGGGCAGGTCAGAGTCCCAAGAGGAAAACAATAATATAGTCACACTGGGTAATTTTAGGAGAGATTAATAAAAGAGTAATTAACAAAGGCATGGGCGGGATGTAATGATACCACAAGAGATTACGCCATAGCATGGGGCTAGTGCTACCGATTGAATATTAGTTTCCCCCTAAAATTCATATGTTGAAAACCTAATGCTCAATGTGGTAATACTTTGAGGTGGGGCCTTTGGGAAGTGACTAAGTCATGAGAGCCAAGCTTTCATGTATGGGATTAGTGCCCTTCTTTTACCATTCTTGAGAGAGATTCCTTGCCCCTTCTGCCATGTAAGGACACAGCAAAAAGATGACCATCTATGAGCCAAGAAGCCCTCACAAAGCACCAGATCTGATGGTGCCTTGATCTCAGGCTTCCCAATGTGCAGAACTCTGAGAAATAAGTTTCATTTAGAAGCCACCCAGTCTATGGTATGTAGTTATACCAGCCCTAATGGACAAAGACATCTAGTACAGCTTGCAGCACTGTGTATATTTCTAGGTCTGATGTAAAACACGGGGTGGGGGGTGGGGGACGGAGAGAGGGAGAGAGGATGGTAGATGGGTGGAGAAGCCTGTCTGAAAAGAACCATGACAACTTTATAGGAGAGGAATCTGGAGAATAAAAGCTCCAATCTAATCTATTCTTTCCTACCTTCATGTGCTAGGGTCTATTTTGCTGAGCCTACCATTAGCCAGAGAGCATGAGAAGCTGTTAATACACTCTCTGAAGGCCGGTATCTTGAGATACTGGGCAGACTGGACAAAGCTAGAGAGTGGATCTGTGAGAGCAAAAGAAATTTTTTTTTTCAATTCCCAGTATTTATGCACAGCCCAGTCAGAAGCAAATCAATTTCATGTTCTTAGAAGAAACAGTATGAGTGTCTACATGGAGAATGGGAAGAGGGAATAACTAGTATTTATTATCTGTTACAGCTCAGATGCCATTTTGGGTAGTTGGTGTAAGCCATCTCAGTTATTTTCATTTTTGTTTTCAGAAAGGCAATACACCATAGACACATCACGATCCTACAGATAGAAATGCTCAAGTTAAACAACTTCAGTTATTTCTCCAGAGTCATACAGCTAGTAGGTGGCTGAGGCAGGATTCATACCAAATCTGACTAAAGTCACGGTCCCTGCTGATTTCATCCTTGCATATAACATGTCCATGCTTGTCTATAATTTGAGACCTGAAGCCTTATACATGTGAATCTTCAGTAAATACACTTATACACTGATGCCAGTCCTCAAAGGTTAGAAATGTTGTATTTGTATTAACCTGTGTGCTCTCAATACACACTGGTAATATCTTCCAAAATGTATCGCCCCTTAGACATCTCACAGTGTCTTTATATACTGCTCTCTGCCTACAGTGTCCTCTCCCCGTCACCCACCATTTTGACCTATTTGCATCTTCATATCCTTCCAGGCCCACCACAAATGTTACCTTTTCTGAAAAAAACCCAGTCCTGAATTTCTCAGAATGAATGGCTTCTCACCTTTGTTCTCCAAATATGTCATTTAGTGCACCTATTACCATTAGGTATTAATGACTGTAACTTGTATGTTTCTCCGTCTTCCTTGGCCTAAATAGGGGATTTTTGTGGGGCTTGCCTTCACAGCATCTATTCCACCCTTCTTTGGGTGTCAGCATCCTGAGTTTCCTTTGGGGAATAATCCCTCCCTCACTGTCAATCCCTGTAAGTTAGGTTGGCGTCCTCTCTGTTCTAATTCCAGGATTGCTCTTGTGACCCAGCTTGGCCCATCAAAGCACCACCTCCTCTGGACTCAGTGACTAGCTTGAGAACAGGTCCATGACTGATCACGGCCAATCAAGGCTAAGCCTTGGACTTTTGCTGGAACGAACAAGAGAAAGGAGCTGGAGAGGGAGGAGAGATGGAGGAGTGGAAACTCTTCTTCTTTTCTCTAAGATTTGAATCGGATGGTTTAAAATCTAGAGTCACCAAGTAGAGAAGACTGTGTTGTAGTAAAGTAGACACAAAGAAATTGGAGTAAAAATATTCAAAGAGGCCAAATCCTCATGACATTTGAAACTTTGCCTACTTGGTTTAGTCAGTGCTACTCCAAGTTTTTCAAGTATGTAACCTTAATACTTACATACTTAAGTTTTCAGATTCTCGCAACCCAAAAGTCCTAACGATAACTGCCTAACAGTGCATCTGACATGGAGGGCAAATTGCTCAGAAAATATTCTTTGAATGAATTAAATGGAATCCTTGCAAACTGATATTTGTCCATGTGTCAAAGTCCTAAATCAAGAGGACCATTGGGCTTCCCACCTCCTTTTGGTTTTAAGACTTATAAGTACTTGAAATGTGTTTGCTAAAGACTTTATGTTCTCCCCTAGCACATGACACCATCAGAGGAATGATGCATTGTGGCTGAAATCAGGTAGCAAATGCCAAGTCTTAGGGTGAGCCTGATTTTTCAACCCATCTGCTTCATCGCTCCTGAGGATCGTTTGACAGTTTCTGGGGATGTGGGGGGTGAGATGTTTGGAATACCATTTTCTACTATGTAGGAAAAATGAGATTAGAATATTCCTTTCTAGTGTCCTGGTATTTTTCTTTATCCAAATTCATCTGTCCCCAGGCATTTTCCTACAATAACAGTAGACACGTTTTAGAGTTTCTGAACTGCTCACAAACATTCCCTGAGGTTAAGGGACTGACAGAAGCCATGCTTGGGAATTTCACAGATAACTGAACCAGGGGTAGAAGCCTGAAGCATGGTGGGTCAATTTTCCCCAGAAATCTGGAATTAGAGCTGAGAGATAGAGAATGGAATCGGTCCAGTCAATTCATGTGCCTGGAACTACAACACATGGCCTGGGGAGCTGTGGGTGGGCATCTTTTCCCCACCATGTGGAATAAGGAGCAGAGAAGATGAGTCTGCTGGGACAAAAGAAAATGAAACAGGTGTGCAGATACAAGCAGAGATGGAGAGTGTATACTCTCTGGTCCCTGCTGTCCCTACGGCTCACTATTCTAGAATTTTCTGAGGCCTCACTGCATTTCTGCTCACAATTCCATTACAGCACCTCTGCATCTTTGTACTAAATCCTCATTTTTTCGTGAAGCTAACCCAACTTGTGATGTCTGTTGCAACCAACCACAAAAAGAAAAAGAAAAGAAAAACCTCATATATTAGCCAAAAAAAAAAAAAAAAAAATCTTATGAGGAAAACATGAGAAGAAATACCCCAGTTGAAAGAAACAAAATAAAAATTATCCAGAGAGTTGGCAATTGTCATTCCAAAATCATTCAAGAGATGTCTCTCAGCTCTGAGACGAGAAAGAGAAAACTCCTCATTCAGCCAGCTGTGCAGAACTGAAATTGAATGGACCTACTCCGCGGATTCACCAAGTGGCCGAAAGTAAATTCCTTCCCGCAGTCTTCAGCCTGCTGAGCCATGAAATGTATCCCCAGCAAAACAATTCCTTTCCAAGTCCTGTCCCATGACTTCGTAAAGTTGTCAGCACACAAGAGCTGGAGCAACTCGCAAGCCAAGAGATGTCATGTTTGCATCATTGTTGACATGTAGACTAATACTCAGATGGCCCGTTAAGTAGATGGATGTATATGTTCTGCACAAAAACGGAACCCAACTGGTGGCTGGACAGCCCTGCCCTGGCTCTGTATGACTGGAAACCCCATTTGGCTCAGGAAGAAGAAACAGACATGAGAATTGTGTCAAAACACATTAGTGTAGGGGCGCCTGGGTGGCTCAGTGGGTTAAAGCCGCTGCCTTCGGCTCAGGTCATGATCCCAGGATCCTGGGATTGAGCCCCGCATCAGGCTCTCTGCTCAGCAGGGAGCCTGCTTCCCTTCCTCTCTCTCTCTGCCTGCCTCTCTGCCTACTTGTGATCTCTGTCTGTCAAATAAATAAATAAAATCTTTAAAAAAAAAAAACACATTAGTGTATTTTATTCGGCCATTGCATTCCCTTATTGGGATCTAATAAAGCTAAGGAGATTTTAGGTTATGAAATCTGCATTTCTTGTTCATCTTTGTTTTGAAAACACGTGTGGCAGGATACAGATAAAGAACATCTTACTCGAGCTTCTGACCGATTCTCCCCAGCCCACAAACAGATTGGCATCCTCAGAAAAATAAAAATCTGTCCCTGCTCTTTTTTTTCTTATCTGTTTTCAAAGCACTGGAGCTATTAAAAGCAACAGAAAGCATGTCCCTCTTTATCCTAAAAAACAAACAAACAAACAAAAAAAAAACAACTAAACTTTCCCTTACTTTAATTGTAAGATGATTACTCACGTTATTGGACATCTTTTGGAACTATCTGGATAAAAATACCAAAGGCACATTGATGCAATCTGCAGATGATACTAAATTGGGAAATGCTGTTTTTATTATTAATGACCGTGGGTCAGGCAGCCAGACTCAAGAACAGCATGGGTGAGAAGGGAAGGGTGTAGTCGAGCAAGTTACGTTTCTGAGAAAGGCAAAAGGAGCTCTGAAAAATTAAAATGAATCTAAAAACCAGATGCAGTGTGAGTCGTGAACAGGTGAGCCTCGGAAATTCACTCTTCCAGCCAGCGGGGACATGCATGGATGGCCAATTAGAGATCTCCGTACACAGGGGAGTGAGAGCTGAGCTAATTCTAGTTCCACAAGTGGAGGCATTGTGTCTCAACACAGATCATCTTTTCTTCCAAAACATTAATAAGACCGCACCTGGCGTCGAGTGTGAAGTTCTGGAACTGTACTAGAATGACGTTAAAACACGCGTGCGCGCGCACACACACACACACACACCCTTCTTTGTAATTTTTCAGGCTTTTCTTTTTTTTTCCCCAACAAAGAAATATACAACCACCTTCCTCTTCATTTTCTTAGCAATTCCTAACAATATATCAGCCACTTCTCCTGACTGGGATCCTCCTTGAGCTTATCTGAAGAAATATGGATGCCTAGTAAGCATTCCCAGATTCACGTACTGGACCCCAAGCTCTGTTCTTCTCGTGGCTCCCACCAAAGCTGCTGCTTTCCCCAGTTTTCCTTGTCTCGGTTCTTGGCACTGCACTCTTCCATGCACTCAGTCTTTACAGTGATCCTGGACTCCCTTCTTTCTCCCAAACCACATGTCCCATTCATTTGCAGCTCCTGTTGGCTCTAACTTCAAAATGAATTTGGCGTCTGCCCACATCACCACCTCCATTGCAGCCACATGGACTCACACTGCCAGGATCTCTTGTCATGTTTGTTGCATTAAATATCCGAGTGGGGGAGGGAGTGGTGCTGAGTGGCTCAGACAGTTAAGCAACAGACTCCTGGTTTTAGCTTAGGTTATGATCTCAGGATCCTGAAATCGATCCCTGTGTTGGGCTCCATACTGGGTGCAGAGTCTGCTGGAAATTCTCTCTCTCCTTCTCCCTCTGCCCCACCCCTCTCTCATGCTCCCATGTCCTCTAAATAAGTAAATTCTTTAAAAAAACCATTCTAGTCGGAGTCTCTGCTTCTCTTAACATGAAGGTCAGCCCCTGTCATTTCCCTTCTCAGAAGTCTCCAGTGGTTTCCCAAATCAGCGTCTAGAAGTCGACAAGGCCCTCTGTGATCTGCCACCACTTACTACCATGACCCCATCTTCTACTCCTGCCTCAGTCACTCAACTCCAGCCACACGGGCCTCCTTGTTATCCCCACAACACGCCAGGAAGATTCCTGTTTTGTCTTTGCACATGGCTTCCCTGTGCCTGGAATTCTTTTACCCAGATATGAACGTGCTTCCCTCCCTCAGGTCTTTATTCCAGAATCTGCAGTGCAGCCTTTCCCAATGCCCTGATGTTACATGCAATCCACATTCACAGCACATGTCCTTTCCCCTCTACCTGCTTTATCTTTCTTCCTTGTACCTATCATCAGTGACCATGCTCTATGTGTTTCTTATTTATTATCTGTCTCTCCCCTGATAGACACACCCAGAATATACATTCTTGCCATTGTTTGCTTTGCTCTGTTTTATTCCCACACCTAGAACAGTGCTTATCACGCAGGAGGAGCTCCATAAATATTTGCAGGAAAACAGAATGCAACTTGATGTTTGTTGGCATGTTCAGGGTGCTTTCATAATCAACACCCTTGATCAGAATCAGCATAGTCCAAAAACTATCGAAGTTCAAATCCGCAGAGCAGGTCTGAGGTGCTTTTCAAGTAACTTGGTTTGTTGACACAGTGTATGTATCCTCCACTCGGAGGCTAAACAGCACTGTTTTCTAAGCTAGCACCATTTCTAGCTAGAATGCTATAGTGCTGTATTTTTAATCTGTAGGGAATATATTTTCAGGAGATGCAATAGCCAAGCTAGAGAGGCATCTTTTTTTTTTTTTAAGATTTTATTTATTTATTTGACAGACAGAGATCACAAGTAGGCAGAAAGAGAGGAGGAAGCAGGCTCCTCAAGGAGCAGAGAGCCCGATGCGGGGCTCGATCCCAGGACCCTGGGATCATGACCTGAGCCGAAGGCAGAGGCTTTAACCCACTGAGACACCCAGGTGCCCCTAGAGAGGCATCTTTAAAAAAAAAATCTCAGAAATAAGGAAATTAATGCTCAAAAAATGGAATCTAGTGCAAAGAACACTGACTCCGCAATTAGACAAGAACTAACACTGTCAGGCAGTGTTCTCAGAACTTAACCTGTATTAACTTGTTCAGCATTCACTACAACCCCAGGAGATAGGAATTATTGTCTTTACACCCAGTATATGGATGGGAAAAAGAAGGCAGAGGGAGTGGCAATCATTTACCCAACGCTAGATAACCCTTGGGAGATGGTGTTTCAAATTTCAAACCACGGTGCAGAGTCTGTGTTCTTTTCTTTCTTTCTTCCTTTCTTTCTTTCTTTTCTTTCTTTCTTTCTTTCTTTCAGATTTTATGTATTTGACAGAAAGAAAGCATAAGCCGGGGGAGCAGGAGAGGGAGAAGTAGGCTCCCCACTGAGAGGGGAGCCGTATGTGGGACTCAATCCCAGGACCCTGTGATCATGACGTGAGCCGAAGACAGATGCTTAACCAACTGAGCCACCCAGGCACCCCCAGAGTCCATGTTCTTAAGTGCATATGCCCCAAATCCTCACACTTTTTTTTTTTAATCTCAGGAGCCCCTAACACTCCTAAAAAGTACCAAGAACCCAAAAGAGCTTTGTTTATGTGCCTTATACCTGTCAATAGTTACTGCATTTAAAATGAAACTAAGTTAAAAAATACTTCATTAACTCATTTTAAACAACAATCGTACACTAACTGTATGTTATCATAAATAACATGTTAAGATAAATAATTATGTTTCCCCAAACAAAAAACATTTGGCTAAGAGTAGCATTGTTGTACATTTAATGTCTGACTTAGTGGAAGCTAGCTTGACGAGCCCATCTGCTTCTGCCTTCAACCTGCTATTTTATGCTGTTTTGATTGAAGGATACAAAGAAAATCCAACTTCATATGGATACACAATTGGAAAAGAATAGTTTAAATAGCTTTTCAGATAACTGGAGGTGTTCTTCTTTGACAGTATGCAAAAGTGCTACTTTTGATAGTATGACAACTGCTGTTTTCATAAAGGTTAGTTGTAGCATGGAATTCAAAATCACATCAAGAAATTTTTCATACTTTGTTATAGTCAATTCCATGAGTCATTTTGTATTTTTGATGGCTCTTTTAGCCATGCATGTTTTTGGTTTTTTTTAACACTATACATTGGACATTTGGAAAATACCAGTTCAGTGAATTTTGCAAATCTTAAAAAAAAAATTTTTTTTTTAACAGGCTCATTACTGTCACTGCTCTCATTGTAAAAAGGCCTTATGAAATGGAAAGCTGACCAGCTAATGGTGGCAGAGACACGTTTTCCAAAATTCTGATTTTTGCTTGAAAGTCTGAACTGTATTACTGGCAACAAGTAATACCAGGCTATCATCCCGGGGCCCTCTGCTCATTGATTTGGCATAGATTTCTAGGTGTTAGCTTCCAGTTATGTTGGTATCTTCCGAAACTTTATTGATTTACATGAGCGTGTTTGTCAAAAGTCCTCATGTAATATGGCTAGGAGAAAAGTGACTTTAACTTATAAAATTAACATCACTATAAAAAGAATTAAAATTTTTGCCAAGGCAGCAACAGCTTTGCTGAGCAAGGCTTTTGAGCCATCAGGGCACATGTTAACACACACACACACACACACAGAGTTAAACAATGTCTTGGCATTTTTAAGCTAATCGTTGTGACCACACAGGCCTCTTAAAAAACCTTTGGCCAGTTGAAGGAATCTTCGACCACACTGAGAACGGTCTCACTGTACTGGCCCGTCTCCCGCATCCAAACCAGCCCCATTACAAACTGTGCCCCTCCAGCTTCTCCAAGTTTCTTCAGTTTCCTCACCTGTAAAATGCAGCTATTAAAACATAATTCGGGTCTCACGAAATGAACCTGAAAACTTGAGCTAATCCTACGTTAAGCTCCTGGAGAAGTTTCCAGCACACAGAAGGTGCTGGAAATGTGGTCGCTTTCGAGATCTTTGCCAAAATGCATAGCAAGTTATTGGCAAAGTATACCTTTAGCTCCTGCCTGGAGTTTTCCTGGTTCTTTCATAGAGACCCAAGTTTCTCTAGGGTTGTGACAACAAGGAGCAAAGAAGCCATTTCAGCTGATTCAGTGGGGTGAGTGGTCGTCCTCGTTCCTGTCCTCGTCCAGACGTGGAAGCACTTGCGGGCATCATTAAGAATATGTATGACCAGCACTTAGGTCATGAATTTGCTGTGTCCTCACTCTGTGACTTCCTGTGCATTTTCTAAGCCTCAGCTCTCTCTTCTGTAAAACTGGATAATAGCACCTACCTTATGCAGACACTGTGATAACTGAATGAGACAATGCACAGAAACAGTAGGGTACCAGGCCTGTGTAAATGTTCAGGAATGGTGAGCTGCTTGCTACCACCATAGTAAGGACTGTTGGGGTTACCCTGCAGAGCTCAGCTCAGCTCACCGTCACATCCTCAGGGAAGCCTTTTCTGACACTTTCATGAAAGCACCTGATTTTATAATCTCATTGCTCTTATACCTCTCCTTCCCCGGACTTGGTATAGTGGTATTTCCATAGGGGATCATCTGATGGCTGTTTATCATGCACATTAGGCTCTAAGCTCAAAAATGTCAGGGACAGGGTCTGTGATGCTTACCACTTTATTTCAACATCTGGCTCTGTGCCCAGCACTAAGCAGGCTTCAGTAAATATTTATTGAAGGGATGAATGAAATAGTTAATTTAGTAGCTTGGCAAAGCATAGCTTTCCCCCAGTATATAATTTATCTGAACGTCCTCTAGCACTTGTTACTCAAAGAATGATCTGCAGACCAGAAATAGCCACCTAACCTGGGAGCTGGCTGGAAATGCAACGGGTCTCACTCCAGAACTACAGAATCTAAATGTGCATTTTTTAAAAAGATTTTATTTATTTATTTGACAGACAGAGATCACAAGTAGGCAGAGAGGCAGGCAGAGAGAGAGGAGGAAACAGGCTCCCTGCTGAGCAGAGACCCCGATGTGGAACTTGATCCCAGGACCCTGAGATCATGACCTGAGCCGAAGGCAGAGGCTTTAACCCACGGAGCCGCCCAGGTGCCCCCTAAATGTGCATTTTAATAAAATCCCCAGGTGATTCATATTCTTATCAAAGTTTTAGAAGTATGGACTATTGCTGGACTTCACCAGTCCCAGGGTGGGGGGACAGAGAAAGAGAGAGAGGGCAAAGGAGAAGATAAGGGGAGATAGGGAAGGGGAGGAAGCAGAGCGAAGGGAAAAGAAGGGGAGGGAGGGAAGGGAAAGGGGGGAGAGGAAAGGAAGGGCAGGGGAGGGAGCAAAGGGGAGGGGAGGGAAGTGAAAGGGAGGTGGAGAGGGTGGAAGGGGAGGAGAGAAAGGGAGGGAAGGGGAGGGAAGACCAAACAATCACTAAATTTCCTGGATAAAACAGCACCGCCTTCCACAATTCCAGGTCTCATTACATTCCCAATACAAACATTATTACAAATATTACCATGTCTAAAAACCAGCTGCATTTAAATTTTTTTTCAGGCTGGGCCAGGCTGCTCTTATTTCCTATTCACATATGATTTTTTCCAGAAGACTATTTTGGTCTCAGTTGAATAATTTATTTCAGAGACTTTACATCCTAAAATATTCTCTGGAGGAGACAGAAACACCATCTGTGCCCACTTCTGGAAAAACAGCCCCAAACCATGAAGTAGGGGGTGTCATTTTCATTACAGAGTTGCAAAATGTGAATGCTTGCTTGTCTACCACAACCTCAGAGAGGAGAGAAAACACACACACCAAAATCCCTGCTACCATAATAACACCAAGCCAGCCCCACTCCGACACAGCCCAAAGAGATTATAAAAATATGCATGGCACCCAGTTGACCCCTGGAAAAATTACAGCCTAGCTTTTTAATGAAAAGGTTATTATTCTTAGAATTTATTTCCACTTCTGAATGGGGAAGCGCCTTCATCATTGGGTAGTGGTATGCAAGAGCTTGAAGAGATTTCAATGAATGATTCATTTGCCTGTGTTCAGTCTTACACAGTTCGTGGGGTAGGGTTTCAAAATCCCCTTTGTTGCTGTGTTCTCTGCTCCCAAGGGGAAGAAATGGGCTGGGCCAGAAGCAAGGCACCTTTCACTCCTTTGTGTCCTGCCCCCACCAATGCAAGCTGGCAAGATCTGAATCTTCGAGCTGATGGTTATCAAATGGCATGTGAGGTTCCTGCTACATGTTTTCCTACAGCTTCTTCCTTGCCTGGGACTCTTCTCTGGGACTCTCCATTCCATCTCCTACGCAGGTACGCAGGCAAAAAATGCTGCCTTGAGAGATAAAGAAGCTGCGTCTGTTGATTTAATGCCTACAGTGGGTCTGCCTGTGTGTCATGGACTCCCCCCACCCTAGCTTTCCCTGTGGGTCCTGCCAGGGTCCCAGGCATGAACACGTGTTGAGAAGGGGACATTAGGACAACCAGAGAGTGAACACAAGATAGAGATCCAAACCGAAGTAACAGAGCAGGAGAGACTATGGCTGTACTTGGGAATCACCTGGGAGTCCCGGTGATGCCCAGGCCATATGTCGTTATCAGTTCAACCTGAGTCTGCGGGAGTTAGACACAGGCATCAGGATTTTGTTTTCCCCGATGCTTCCCAAGCTTTCGTGGAGCATCCCAATGCTTTCCCAAAGCCTCCCAAGGGATTCTCATGTGAAATCAAGTTTGAGAACCAATTATTGTTTCAAGGTGGTGTGAGTGGAGTGGGGGGGGGGTGTTGTGTAGACCGAAAACAACCTCAAAATAACTCCAGGAGGATTCTTGGTACTCAGCGATCCTTGAACTGGGCCAGTTCAGTTCCTAAGCAAAGCTTAGGAAACATTTGTTGTCAAATCAAATTTGTTTATGTTGCGTGTCAAATACCCCATCAAGTAAAGCAGATAAGCCTAGAACCCTGATCTTTTAATAATCTTCACGTGGATGACCACAATCTCTGTACCAGGCAATTCTCTGCACCAACAATGCAAGTTACTGGTGATTTCATGATGGTGCCAGTGATGATATTAACATTATTATAATTACCAGTAACTAACATACACGCAGTGCCTAAGCACTATACACATCTGCCTTTCTTTCTTTCTTCGAAAGAGTGTGTGAAAAAAAGAAAAAGAGAAAGAAAGAGTGTGTGCATGAGCAGGGCAGGGGCAGGGCACAGAGGGAGAGGGAGAGAGACGATCTTAAGCAGGCTCCATGCTCAGGGCAGAACCTGATATGGGGCTCTCATGAGCCTGAGATCATGACCTGAACCGAAATCAAGAGTCAGATTCTTAATCAAGTGAGCCACCCAGGTGCTTCTGTTCCACATTATTTCTAACTTAGTCATCCTACATACACTAAGGTACATCCTATTAGCAATTTTCTTCCCTATGAATGAGATTTGAAGAGGCTAAGTAACTTGCCCAACTTGACACAGCTAGCACATGCCAGGGGTTGGAAATCTCATCTCACATGCCGTAATGAATTAGGCAAATGAGGCAGTATTCCACTTTTTAATTAATATTTTAATTATTTTATTTTGGTGTCCCCAGAGCTATGCCCATGATATTTTGTGTAAAGCATTTGAGGAATTAGATATTTTCCTGCCCTCACAGCCTGGTGTGGAAAACAGATAAATGATGATTACCATATGATATATTAGTGGCTACCTGAAGTATTCTTAGAAAGCAAATCAGGAGCAATAAATTCTGTTTAGGTAGACGGAATGGTGTCGGGGGGGTTTACTAATCGGAGAGGGTATCTTCTCGTGGGCTTTAAAGACTGAATAGGAGTCTGCCAAGCAGAAAAGATAGAAGCACGCCAAATGGGCTGAACAGAAGGAGCAAACACACAGGCATAAAATTTTAACGATTTCTAGAGAACTGATCAGCTTCTGGTAAGGGTCCTCAAAAAAAAGTGTGCATTGGGAATTACCGAGAGGCTTGTTGAAACACACATTGCTGGGCCCAAATCCCAGAGCTTTTGACTCAGTAGGACCGAGTGAGACCACAAATTTGCATTTTTAATGAGTTCTCAGGTGTTGCTTATCCTTCTCGTCCAGGGACAACACCATGTTGAGAGCGTGGTCTACTTAGAAGGATCACCTGGAAACCCCCACAGCTTGTGTGCGTGTGAGACACAGACCAAAGTCAGCAAGACTCACACCGAACAAAATTCTCTGAAGAGATGAGGATTTCTTCTTTTCCCGCAAGGAGTGGTGGCTAAATTTTACTGTTGGTTTTGGGAGCAATTCATCCTGAAGCCGTCCAGTGGGAGGAAACAGAGAAACCATACCTCGGGACTGAAACGAGGGAACCTGGGCTTTTCCTGCATCTGTGCCCCACCAGTGCCCCTATTCACATGCTCGTGAAGGCCCGAGGCTAGAGGAGACCAAGCACACTAGATCTTTTGTTGTGCGAGCAAGCATTTCTGTCCAGTTCAGAGGGAGGATGGCATTTTTTACATCTCTTCCTGCAGTTTTGGCCCTGTGTCTGCTGACCACAGGTGAGTTCCTGTGTTTATCACCAACATGATCTGTTGACTGCCAAGGGCCACGGGGGCATGGGGGGGTAGGGGTGGGGAGACAAGTCGGGACTGCTCTCACATGCAAAGAACAGAGAGGGTGCTGGAATGCCAGGCTCATGGGGGAAGGCCTGGGACAGATGACCTCCTTGTGAAATCATTCCTTTTCCTCCGTCTCTAATTCAATTATCACGCTTTGCTTCTCTCATTCTCCAGGATGGAAAAATCTAGACTGCCTCTGCCATTGCTCCTCAACCCCCCTTCTACAACCCTTCCAGGCCTGCCTCCAATTTTAGGGCCTTCCTCTTTCAACACCCACCCTATGTAGGACAGATCCCAGCTAGATCTGGACATTCTCTTTGCCCAATAATTGGGGAACTTGAGGCATCTAGTTCCAATGCCCGATTTTGTCATGAGGCTGGTTCCCCAGCTGATAGCCAAAAGGTGTGGGTACATTCCTGGCAGGGACCCCCCCCCCCCCCAGACCCCACCACTACTCCCAGGATTTGAGAGAGAGGAGTAGGAATCGCCTACCAGAGAAAGGAAACAAAACCGTGTTGTTTGGATTCGTGTTCTGTTTGTTTTCATCTGGAATGCCATTCCCCATTACTCTCTTGTAATCTTCTAGAAAATTTCTAGAAGCCTACTGAGTCGTCCACTTCGTTACTGGCCAAAAGCGATGGAAACCCTGTCTTCCAGTTTGGGATTTCCATTTTCTTGCTGTTTGGCCAGGAAGGAGGAGAAAGCGTTCGATGGGTCTAAAAAGCAAATAGTACCTGAGGCCAGGCAAGCCTGGTGCCGTGGGCTGCACCAGAAGCCTGTGCTCCATTTCTTTTAGGGAACGGGAGCTTTATCATCAGTATTATTGATGAGACTCTGGCTTCCTTTCCAGAGATTAAGTATTTTTGTCATCATGTCTATTATTCTTCACAAGAACCCAATTAGGGAAGATTGCCTCAACAGAGGAGGCTGATTAAATTCACAGATTTATTGCAAAACCACTTTGGGACTTGAGGAAAATGAGTTTCACTGCTGAGCTTCCTTGCTTTAAAGAAAAAAAAAAAAGTCAAGCTGTAAGACTGCATCCTGGAGTATCCATCCATAACAGATCATAAAATACCCATAACATGCACACAGTTTATCTTTCTCCAGAGAGGCTCGAGATGCTTCTTCTAGGCTCATAGTACCTCCCCAAGGGGTAGGTGATGGCTTCTGTGTTCCTGGGACACAAGAGGGAATTCTGACCCAGAGCAGGATGAGGCAGACAGAGGCCAAAGGGAAGATTTTGCTTTGCAAATCTTACAGCCCATTGGCTCAGGCAGACCCTTGTGATATGGGTCCCAGAAAAGTTGCTGTAAGTAGGAATGATGTAAACGAAATCTGATTTTTCCACAGAAACGAGGACAGCATTGAGGATTCCTGGCCCCAAACCCAATGCCCAAAATATTAATGAAACAACCACAAGCATTATTTTAAAACTTGTAACTTGCTAGTGAGGATATCCAAGACAAAACCCATACTCCCACCACAAAAATCTCAGGTTTTGTTTATTTAAGGCAGCCTTTCCCCAATTGTTTTCTGTAGAACATTAACCTCAGAGGATGCCCTGGAAGGAAAGGTTTGTGGTGATAAAATTGGGGCATTGCTGCCTATTGGGTGCTCCTTGATTGGCAATCCTTATTAACACAATCAAACTAATAGCTAAGTCTTACTCAAAGTCTGCCTGAGCCAAGCACCTGATGTATTTTAACTCACCCAGCCTGAGGTAGATACTGATTTACTCCATTTTGCACACGAGGCAAGGGCAGCATGGAACAGTTAAATGGGTTGCCTGGTTAAAAGGTTCAAGGTCCAGCCAGGTTTTAAATCTGTACTCATCCTGAAACGCATGCTCTGAACCTCTAAGCTTCATCATGTCCTCACTGTGTAGCTACCTGGTCACACGGCTGTGTCTGGGTTTTTTTGTTTTTGTTTTTGTTTTCCATTATTACCTCTTTATACAATTGAGTCCATCCCTAACTGTCACGGTGGGCCATCTTTTGTTGGTATCCTTAATGTGTATGTGTGTCTTCACACAGAGCCAGGCTGGGATCATCGTAGGTGATACCGTCCCCTCACATCAGCTGTCATGCTTCCATCTCACATGGCCTTGGTATAAGTGCTTGAAGCATGCTTTAGTGGATTTTCATCAGTATCTCTGACAGTTTATAGATAAACAAAGATGTAAGGGAGACAGGATGTGTCTGAGTTTATTTACCCTGTCTTTGGCAAAAGAGTCTTTGTCTACAACATGAAAGTGAGTAAAAAGCAAAAGTGGGATAAAAAATGACACCCAGGGTATAATGTTAGCCCTTGTGTTTGTGGGATTGGGATTTCTTGCACCACTGGCATCTAAGTAACTATGAGCTGATGGTGTATTTTATCGGAGTGATGTCAGGGGAAGGGTGAGGAGGAGAGACAGAATATTCTGTACCATCAGTTTCACCCTGAAGAAATCCTTCATTAAATTTAGGAACCGGGTTGTCTGCTAATCATTTTACCAAAGGGTGTTTGCTCAGAAAATGGACTTTTCAAGGGTGGGGAAGAGAAGAATGTGAATTATCAGTAGCGGACCATCCCAGCAGTGGCAGAGTCAAGAGGTACGAGAAGTGGTGTGGTGGGTTGTGTCTGGTTGCACAGGGTACCTAATATCCGCTATCATTCTTGACCCTAATTAAGTCTGCTGCCTTCTATAAATGCCTGTGTTCTCTGAGAGCCTACACGTGAAAGGACTTGCCCTTCCTTTGCCCCCTTGATCAGTCAGAAATAATTTAATGAGAACCTATGCTATACTCAATGTTTCCTTTACACACAGGCCTGTTCCCTGATGTGGTCTGGTTGAGGCTCAAGGACGTTTTTTGTTGCTGAAACTGTGCTCCATGCTTTCCATGGATTATCTCCTATATCCACACCAGCCTTAATAGAACCCTCTATGAGCTGTGGGTTATGGAAGAGTAAACTGAGGCTAGAAGAGGAGAAATGGCTTGTTGAAAGACATACAGCAGGAAGGGACAGAGCCAGGAAATTAACTGTGCAACTGTGAATTTGAAAGCCTATACCGTTTACGGCTATCAGATGCCGGATAAGCGAGTGGGGACTCCTTCACCACTGTCTGCATGGACTAGATGTTTAGGAAATATAAAGAGAAAAAGAAAATGCTTGATTTGTGTCTTAAAAATCAGTATTATTACTAATTGGGTACGTGGGACCTCTGATGTTGCTGGAACTAAAAAAAAAAAAAAATTAGGAGATCATTTATTTTAGGGAAAACACTAACTATATGGATAAAATTCTTCTGGGTAAAAAAATGCAAAGAACACTGGTGTTGCCAGCAGCCAAAACAGACCACCTCTATTGTGGCTGTGATTGAGATATTAGAATTTGCTCTTTCTTCAGCTCTATAGAAGGTGCTTGAAACCATCCGGAAATGGAATTTAATTCTCTCACATAATGCATGCCGTAAGCCCACTTTTTAAAATTTAGGTGATGACCAGTAATCTCATGAATGTGAAAATGCCAGTGGGGGTGGGGCAACCATTCTGGTCTCAAACGAGCTATTTTTTTTTTAAGATTTTATTTATTTATTTGACAGAGAGGGAGATCCCAAGTAGGCAGAGAGAGAGAGAGAGAGGGAAGCAGGCTCCCTGCTGAGCAGAGAGCCTGATGCGGGGCTCGATCCCAGGACCCTGAGATTATGACCTGAGCTGAAAGCAGAGGTTTAACCCACTGAGCCACCCAGGCGCCCCTCAAACGAGCTTTAAATATTAAGCAGAAGCTCTTCAGCAGTAAAAAGAAATGAGCTACCCGCTCACAAGAAGACTTGGGGGAGCCTTCAATGCATATTGCTAAGGAAAGACACCAATCTGAAAAGGAAACTATGTATACTGTATGAGTCCCACTGTAGGGCATTCTGGAAACAGTAAACCTATGGAGATAGTAAAAGGATTAATGGTTGCCCCGGTTGCCAGGAGAGAGGGATACATCGGCTGAGCACAGAGGATTTTTAGGGCAAGGAAGCCATTGTGTGTGACACTATAATGGTGGATACATGTCACTGGACATTTGTGACAACTCCTAGATGGTGCCATACAAAGAGTAACGTAATATAAACTCTGGATTTCAGTTAATAACAATGTATTCATACAGGTTCATCAGTGACAACAAATGGACCACACTAATGCAAGATGTTAATAATGGGGGAAACTGCAGAAGAGGGCAAAGTGAAGAAGTAGATGGGAACTCCATACTTTCTGTTCAACTTCTCTATAAACCTAAAACTGTTCCAAAAAAAAAGAAGTAATAGACTTTTTTTTTTTAAAGCAAGAAGAGAATCACACTGGTTTTCATCATCCTAGCATCTCCATAGATGATAGTGCCCTTGTAGGAAAAAAAAAAATTGATAATCCTCTCAGTGCATAATACTAACTCAGTGCTCAGGTTGTGACAACCAAGGAATATACGAAAGGTCAGTTTAAACGTCTCAGTGGGTTGGAAAGACAAAGCAGACTTTGTGCCACAATAGAACTCATCCCATGGAACCATGGAGATGGCAGGAGATAAAACAATACTCTTTATCGCCAGCTGATTAACTAGCAAGGACATGTTCTTTCTATTTATCCTATAGGCTCCTAAGGACAATGGGCCTTTTGTCCTTACACCTGTTGAAAGGGGAAGGAGCCCCTAACAGAGACCTAGTGGGGTTTACGTGAGGCCATGCAGTTTGGATTTCTTACCTTCGTCTCTGATGGTACATCCCGTTTCATAATATGCCTTCTAGCAGGGGAACTTGGAGACGGAGCCTTCAGCATTCAAAGGGAAAAAGCAGGTCCGAGTTTTATTTGAGAAGAATAATGGAATATAGAAATCCATGGAGGAGGGCAGGATAACAAAGTAGTGGCATGTTCTGGCTCTCAGCCAGACACCAGACACGAGTTCCGGGAGGGTCCCGCTCCTTCCCTCTCCTCAGCTTCTAGCACCAGGCACAGGGTCAAGGCACAACAGAGGTGAAGACTGCTGGATCAACGAACCTCCAGGACTTTGCTAGGGAAAAGGAAACAGCAAAATAATTCATCAAGATTGACAGCTGATTTTTCCAGCTGTTTCACGAAGTTTCCAGATAAACATGTCTGTGAGCACATGTGTGCTGATAAATTTTTTCATTCTAAATTCTTGCTTGTAATGGGATCTGTTGGTTTTACTGCCTTCTTGGCGGTAGGGGGGAACACTCCAATTTTCTTTGGGGCAACCAAACTTCCTCTTAATTTTGGTGTGTGAAGTTTGATTTTAATACTTCATTTTGGCTCGAAGGGATGGTCTGAGGCCTGAGCCCAGCCAGTTAGCGTTATTTCCTCTTGGCCTCGGTGAAATTCAGAGAAAGATGTATAACTCAAGCTGAACCCATGAGAATCCTACCTGGAATTTTGCTGCTTGATTTGGAAAGAAGTATTGTTTTGTTTTTGTTTTCTTTCGGTTTGGTTTTTTGCTATACTTGAGAAATGGATAAAATGCAAGTCTAGAGTTGCTAGTCAACTTCTTAGCCACCACTTGGGAAAAATATTCTTGGAAAGAAAAGCCAAAATAGAAGAGAACTGAACTGAAAGATAGAGAAAGAAGAAGTCCTGGTAAAAATATTTGAGCAACTTGAACCAGCCAAGCCTAAACTCAACCCATTTCCTGGACCCTTCAATGAGATGGGCCACTAAATTCCCAGGATTTCAACCACCTTATAACCAATTCTATAGATAGATAGATGATAGATAGATAGATAATCTCCAAATATATGACCACTGAATTCATTTTTCATACTTAATGAAAAGTTCTGAGCCACTTCCATTCATATGTCCATATCCTTCATATTAAAATCTATTAGGAAAATTCTAACTGGGATGTGTTCTGTCCAGAGCCACCCCACATCTTTGAGGCTCTTCACCCCTCCAGATGGACAAGGATAACATCTGAAATGAAGAGACCTTGAATTTCTATTTCCGAATTCCAACAAAAGGCAGAATTCTCCTTTGTTGAACATCTCACTTCACCACAAATTTTAAACCTTTTTGTGGCTTAGGAAAAGTTGGCACGTGGCAGAGCCCTGCTGAACAGATTGAGACATCAGAGAATGGGCCCTTGGCCATGCCTGGCACACGTTCTGAAGACATGGCCCCATGCCACCTTCCCCCTCACATTCAATGTGCCATTAACATAGGAGTGGGCTCAAGAGCTAGGGCAACTTGGACTTGAAACATAACCTTGAAATTCATGGATGGATTTGAGGGATGAAAAAGAAGGCTCTGTAGCTCTTCAGCTGACTCTAGCCATTAGAATAGGAACTCAAAGCAATTGAGTAAGCTGTGGCACACATAGTGCTAAAGACTCTTCTTGCATTATCCCTTTGAACCCTCATCACAACCCTATGTTGTAGATCCTATTGTAATCCTCATTTTAACAGTCGAAGAAATTTGACCTAGGAAACTTAGTGAACCTTCCCTGGATCACTGAGCAGGATTCAGACCTAAGTAGTAGGCAGGCTCTCCATCACAGCACAACGTTGTTTGCTAAGAATGAAAAGAGCACCTGGATCATGGCTATAGAATGGTGGCAATGACTGTGATGATGGAAGGAGGCTTAAGCATCATTTAGCCTGATGGAAAACCTGAGGCTGAGGGAGATAAGTGACTTCCCCAAAGTCACATAGCAAAGATAAAGAACCAGACACTGAAATCTAGCCTTGAAGCCCCAGTTCTTTTTCACTGCATGCCTTGTTATTTGCAGATACGTATACAATGCCACACACATCAAGTTAATCAACATGCACTGCTATTATAGATACATGAGTTATTCTAAAATATGTGCATAGTACTCGGCAAATGACAACCATCCTGAGATTATCTGTATCTTTGCTTAGGACTCCTGGATCGCCCCACAACTCTCCACAACAAGAAATTAAAGGACTGTCCCCTGTGGCCAATTTCCAATCTGATTAGTTGATCCCTTCCCTCAGTTAAATATTTTTAGTAGGAACCCTCCTTAACACAAAAGCCTGCACACCTACTCTTCTCCCTCCAGATAATGGGAATTTAATGAATGGATTGCCAGCTGCATCTCAGTCATTTGGGATAACAATGTTGTCTCAAGTATAAGAGGTAGATGAAAGCTAATCAGGTCAACTGTACACAGGACAGCAGAGGAGAAAGTTCTGCCCCAGCATTCAGGGACTCTGAGGAGGTCTTGCCATTCTCCTTCCAGGTGTGGGTTAAAATGTTCTCTCCCTACAGAGAGGAAGTTCAGAGCATCTGAATCGTCAGAGGCAAGAAGGGTCTTGCCCCCACCTCTCTCACCTTTCTTCTTTCCTTCTAGAATGGCAGAGCCATTCCTCAAGTCATGAGAACCCTACGGACAACAAGTGGAAACACAAGGAAAGCTTGCCTGCTGCAGAGACAGCTACCCCAGTGCCTTTTGAAGACAATGGCAGGTAAGCCATTCTTTTCTGACTCTTCTCAGCTGCAGAAATGGAGAAACAAATTGCTAGTGGAAGGGAAACCCTGATGCATGGAATATCCAGCATGAGTCAACCAACCCTGTGCTACTAGCCCATCTGAAAACCATCTACACAGTGACCTATCTTCATAAGATGAGGGTTTGCAGAGAATTGACTCAAGCTATTTGAATATCTGTTCTCCTGTTATGCCTCACCAGGATTTACATATCACCAAAGAATCCTTAATTATGAATTATTAGGTATATTCATCAAGAACATTCTTTTATGGACCAGAAGTCTGTTTCATGGTATGAGGTCTGAAGTAAGAGATGAACCCTGGTCAAAAGCAAATATAGGAAAGGCCTGAAAATGCCTTAGCCCCCTTTCCTTCACCTTATTGACTGGATGTTGGCTTACTTATTCCAGGCCTCTCCTCTGGACTACATTAGCATTCCACAGCACTTTATGATTTCCTTTTTGTAGCAGTTATTGCATTTATAATTATTTTCTTAAAGCTTGGGTTCCCTTCTAAGCCCTAATAACAATGAGAAATTAGTGTGCATTACTCTTACTAACATTTCCCCAATGCGTAGAAGGGTGTGTTGTTCAACAGTGGATATTCACTGATGGAAGAACATTGCACAACGTTGACATGAAACCCTAGCTATTTACGGAGTGGGCCCTTTAACCCTCATTTGAATATATGGGAAAGGCACTTAAAAAGACCTAAAGTCATCCATGAATACGTCAACTTCTTTAGCTTCACCAACTCACAAAACACTTTCCAGTTCATCTTCGCTTCCTGTTTATTTAAGTGCGTTCTCTCCTACACTGTGATTTAAGGAAACTTCCATTCCATGTTATTGCAATTGGTGCATAACTGAATTTTTCTCAGACTACAGTCCACAGACCAATAAGAGTTGGCTTCCTGTTCTTTGGGGTTCTGTGAATTCCTTATGAGATTTGTAAAGAGATGTAAGCATATGCTGATTCATGCAGGTGAACATTGAAAACTGAATGGGAGGGGGCACCTGGGTGGCTCAGTGGTTAAAGCCTCTGCCTTCAGCTCAGGTCATGATCTCAGGGTCCTGGGATGGAGCCCCACATCGGGCTCTCTGCTCAGCAGGGAGCCTGCTCCCCCCGCCCTTCTCTGCCTGCCTCTCTGCCTACTTGTGATCTCTCTCTGTCAAATAAATAAAATCTTCCCTGATGCCGAGTGATGTGGAGCACTTTTTCATGTGTCTGTTGGCCATCTGGATGTCTTCTTTGCAGAAATGTCTGTTCATGTCAGGGAAATACAAATCAAAAACCACAATGAGATACCACCTCACACCAGTCAGAATGGCTAAAATTAACAAGTCAGGAAATGACAGATGCTGGCGAGGATGCAGAGAAAGGGGAACCCTCCTACACTGTTGGTGGGAATGCAAGCTGGTGCAGCCACTCTGGAAAACAGCATGGAGGTTCCTCAAAATATTGAAAATAGAACTACTCTACGACCCAGCAATTGCACTACTGGGTATTTACCCTAAAGATACAAATGTAGTGATCCGAAGGGGCACGTGCACCTGAATGTTTATAGCAGCAATGTCCACAATAGCCAAACTATGGAAAGAACCTAGATGTCCATCAACAGACGAATGGATAAAGAAGATGTGGTATATATACACAATGGAATACTATGCAGCCATCAAAAGAAATGAAATCTTGCCATTTGCGACGACGTGGATGGAACTAGAAGGTATCATGCTTAGCGAAATAAGTCAATCGGAGAAAGACAACTATCATATGATCTCCCTGATATGAGGGAGAGGAGATGCAACATGGGGGGTTAAGGGGGTAGGAGAAGAGTAAATGAAACAAGATGGGATTGGGAGGGAGACAAACCATAAGTGACTCTTAATCTCACAAAACAAACTGAGGGTTGATGGTGGGAGGGGGTTGGGGGTGGGGTGGGGTTATGGACATTGGGGAGGGTATGTGCTATGGTGAGTGCTGTGAAGTGTGTAAACCTGGTGATTCACAGACCTGTACCCCTGGGGATAAAAATATATGTTTATAAAAAAATAAAATAAATAAATAAATAAATAAATAAATAAAATCTTAAAAAAAAAAAACCAAAAAACTGAATGGGGCCATATGATTTCAATATCTGCAGGCTTTAAAATATATTTTAAATTCTCTAATACCCCTCCCTTCAGCAAATGGAGTCTCAATTTCCCTTCCCTTAAAATACAGGCAGGAGTTAGTGACTTGCTTCTAGTGAATGATGTGAGACACAGTTCCCTTACATGACTTCAGGGACTAAATGAGAAAAGGTGATACGGTGTCTGCCTGGCTCTGTCTTGGGGCATGCGTATGGGAGGCTCATATAAGAAATCTGGCTTTTGTGACACTGCCACCCTGTAGTGACCAAATGGAGAGACTTTCTAGAGACAGCTAGTGAATCCCCAACTATTCAAGTCCTCCTAGTCCCACTAGCAGCCAGGTGAGTGACAAAGACTTGGAGAGGACCCCAGCCTCAGCCACCAGCTGACTATGACCTCATGACAGGCCCCGAGCCAGAACTACCCAGCTGAGCCACTCCTGGGTTCCTGGCCCAAAGAAAGCAGCAGAAACAGGTGATTACTGCTGTCTTAAGTCACCCAGTTTGGGGTGTCTGTCACAGAGCAGTAGACAAGGACTCTGCTGTCCTGACTTGCAGCTGAGTTTGTGACCGCATTGCAACCACATATTCATTAAAGGCCAATGAGAAGAGAATACAGGCAGACTTAATAAATGCATGTCAAGTGAGGGATAAAGTTTTGCAGGAGTTCGAATAGAGAACAGTGACAAGTAAATGGCTCATCACAACCAGCTTGGTGTTTCTGGCAAGCTGAACTCAAAGGAATCTTTGTTCCGTCAATACCCTCCTCAAATTGCAAGCAGTTAGCGGGTTTCAGCAAAACAACTTCAAGGACATTTAACAAATGCAGTCAGTTTTCATTGTTTTGGTTTTGTTTGGCCTTTTTTTTTTTTTTTCCGGATTCTCTTGAACATTATAATTCCTTATATCTAGTTTTATATGTAATCATTTAAGTAACATTATAATAAAATACTTAAGTCAGCATGAGCGAAACACAATTATTTTTTCTTTAATAGGAATCTTAAGTTTGAGAATCAGGGAGGAACTTCAGATAGGCCTCTGTAACTGTAACACACAATGACCGCATTTACTGTTAAATAAAGGACTACCTACGACTCTTTCCCCTAGAGCATTTTTCTTAATTCTCCATATATATAGCAATTCAATTGCAAGCCTCAGTGTATTTGCCTTTAGGTCTCCCAGTTGAAGTCTTGCATTCGAAACCCCTATTGATGACAATGATGGTTTCAGTCTATGTATTCTGAGTACACACGGCCTGACTTTTCGATTAGCAATCATGTATTCCTCCTGCTTGTTCGTTTCAGCGAGACGACGGCCATCTGTCTTTGCATTGCCCTTGACCACCCCTACTTAACCTTAACCTTAAATTACATTTTCAGTCAGACCATTATAAATGTAACTTTCAGATCTGGTGAACATTCATTTGTTTTTAGATTATGCTTAAACCAAACTACAGGAGCTTAACTTAGAGCTTATGTTAATGCACGTAAATGTGTATTTCTGTTTTAGGTGGGTGAGTAGTAGCTTTCTGTTACACGCTGTGAAAACTGTCCAGAAGTAGTTTGACTTCTTTTTTTTTTTTTTTTTAAAGATTTTATTTATTTATTTGAGAGAGAATGAGTGAGAGAGAGCATGAGAGAGGAGAAGGTCAGAGGGAGAAGCAGACTCCCCAAGGAGCTGGGAGCCGGATGCGGGACTCGATCCTGGAAGTCCAGGATCACGACCTGAGCCGAAGGCAGTCGCTCAACCAACTGAGCCACCCAGGCGCCCAGTAGTTTGACTTCTTAAATAGAAAGGTAGATCATTAATGATCATAATAACAATATATCAATCATTTATTACACTCTTGCAGTACTTACATGGTATGGTATTAAATACTTTGTATATATTATTTTGTTTAATCCACAGAACTGGCTTAATGGTTTAGTAAAACTGTCATTTTACAGATGCTCAGAAGGATGATCACTTGTTCTTAGATAACATCACGGGAAATAAAGGAGCTAAGATTTGAATCCACTAGGCTGGCCTTTCTCAACTCAGAGTTCTCTTGAGTTCTAAATTTCTCTTGACTTGTCATACTTTCTTGTTTGCTCTATTTCAGTAAAGCTAAGTCGTCATCAGTTGTAAGGGGTTCCATTATCTGTATGCCAGGACAAGAAAGACAGTTAACGCTATGGCATGAAGCTTTGATACCAGAAATTTTACTTCATATTGACTTGAAAATGCTCTATGTAATAAGCAGACCTAGTAAAACATACATTGTTCCCTAACATTACTGTTTTGCATAGAGAGAACAGAAAGCAAAAACAAATACATGGAAGGAGGTGTTTTTCTAAAGTTGAGCTCTTCTGAACAGTTTTGTAGATAAAGGTCATCGGTGTTTGTATTTTCTGCACTGTCATATTCCATGTCAATGAGAAGACTGATGATGTAGCATTTCTTAAAAGAATGCTCCATTATTGGATCTGGATTTTTTTTCCAAACTGCTCTCATCTTTTTTCCTGAACTTTGATATGTATATGCAGGCAAAGCTAATGCCCCTCATTTAAATATTTAAAAATGCACATCTTAGAGTCAATGGAATATGATATTATGTTTCCTGCAGACCATGTTAAAAAATCAACCATCCACAAATTCAAGTATTTTATGATATTTTAGTTATCCTAGGCATCTAGGTCTAATCTCAGATGTTAGCTTGCTATGGGTCATTAGTATACATTTATGTTGCCTTACTCAAAGTTCTCCATTTATTGAATGCTTATGATACATCAAGTACTGATCTAGGTCCTTTGCATGTGTTAATTCACCAAGGAAGCAACATATTGTCCCATTGTATCAATAAGGAAACTGAGATTTAGAGTTTAAATAATTTTTTCAGTCCCATTGCTTCCTAATTGGCAAAGCCAAGATTTGACTTCAATCTCTTGGACACCAACATCCATTCTGCTAACGACTTTGCTATATAACCATCCACATAAACACACACATTGGCAGTGTTAGGATTGGTAACTGTTATTAATGATCCTTATTATGTGCTATGTACACTATTTTTACCTCCCTTAGCCTTCCCTCTGCCTGCACTGTGTATATAAAGTACCATGAACATGGGTTTTTATTGACTCCTCTCCCCAAAGCCAAATATTAACAGTAACCCTTCAGGGACTGATCTGGATATAATGGGCCAATATTTCTTGCAGCCCGAAAATGCATCACTCCTATGGCTGTCTTGCTTTAAAGGTTTCTGGGGGAATTGTCTATAAAAATGACCACAGAATTGGCCATATCACAGAACTCTTACAAGCCATAGGTCCAGGCATGCCTATTTTACCACTGATCAGAAAATTTCATCCTGGCAACCATTCTATAGGAAATTAATGCTGCTGCCTTCCCATGTTTATGGCCCACCGTGTGAAAGGAAAGAATATGTATCATTGTTGTATGTAGTGCCTGAAGCTAAAGGTTTTCTCATTTAGCTGCTGCCCAGTAGAGCCATGCTTAGGTAATTACATTGCTTTTAAAAAGAAGGAAAATAATCTCAGAGGCAGTCTGATCTCATTTTATAAGCTGGAGGTCAGTGGCACAAATATTGAGCAACACTCCTAAACTTTATGCCCTGCAAGTAACTAATCCAAGAATTACTTAGAAAATAAAGTGAAGCAGCTTTTATTAAATGTCAGGTCACGGATTTAGGGAACATTCATTTAAAGATTCCTCCGGTGGTACCCTGAGACAGTGCCTTTTAACAAATCAGTCCAGGTGTTTGGAAACAAGAGGATCCCTATAATTTCTAGAACTCAAGAGCCATGCTTTGTTGGAGAAAATTCAGTTTCATCTGAAAAGGTTTGCAAGACACCATGAACTAATGCACTGGA
>NW_019154094.1:21592871-21600073 GCF_002288905.1 Enhydra lutris kenyoni | reverse complement strand
CGAGATGTTCATGTCCTTCTTCCCACCTTCTCAGGTCTCAGAATCTGGTGCCACAATCTTCCCAGCTCCTCAGAATCTGGTGTCACCTCTTCCCAGCTCCCCAGCTTTCCAGCTCCCCAGAGGGCGAGATGTTCATGTCCTTCTTCCCACCTTCTCAGGTCTCAGAATCTGGTGCCACCATCTTCCCAGCTCCCCACCATCTTCTCAGCTCCCAGCTCTTGACTTGCCTAAACAACTCTTACTTGGTGCCTACCTGCCCCAGACAACTCTTATTTGGCCCCTATCTGAAGTCCAACCTTGAGTTCTACTTCTTCCTGATCAGTAAATCCTTAATCTGCCCACTTCCTTCTAACCCAACTGTCATTCCTTCCAGTCCCCACCACACCCCACCTGGACAGCTGCCTCAGCCTCAGCTTAATCTCTCTCAATAAGCCTGTCTGCCTCTAGTCCTGCTGTTGACAAAACACAAAGTCTAACCTCTTCACTCCCTGGGTTAAACTCTTTGATGGCTTCCTGTGGCTCTTGAGATGAAGCTCCTAGTTTGTCATACCGCTTACAAGGCCCCTCATGATGAGGTCCCCGGGGACTTCTCTCTCCTCCCCTCTCCCACCCCCATTTCTCTACTTTGGACAAATGGAACAATTTTCAACAACCCGCTTGTCCCACCTGCCGCCCCTCACACATGTGATTTCTCTGTCTTGAAATATCCTGTGCTTTCAAGTCCAAAGTTAGAGTTTACTCCCTCTTAGGGTAACTTTGTCTATGTGCAGGCTAGTGTCATGCCCTCCGCCCTCTGCTCTCGTACCTATGATTAGGTACCTCTCCTTGAGTTAGTTCTATAATTACCCCTTTACTTTCCCTTTTCACCAACTGTGACTTCCTTGAGAGCAGAAACCATTTCTTGTTCACCGTCCTACTTCAGGGCAGTGGTGGAAACCACTGCTGTACTGTGTATAGCCGTCATGGTACAAAGGACAATGGGAAGCAGTGTACGGATGCTCTTTTTAAAACTTAAATATTGTTCCACATTTTTAATGTTTATCCTCTCTTTTATAACAAATGGTGTTTGTTTTCTCTGTTACGGACCTTGGATGCACAGAAGTGGATTAACTGTGATCCTTGTTCCATGACACAGTCATCACGAGCCCATGCAGGGACCCACTTATATTTATTTTGCTCCTTTATATCATAACAAGCATCTCCAAATTCACTATGCAAAGCAAAAGTCACAGTAGCTGACATTTACCCAAATGGTAAACTCGTTCTGTTCCATATCCTTCCACCTGACCCGGCATGTTGTCATTACCATTCTCTTGCTTTCTATTTGAATAGTTTAATTGGCTCTGTGTTTCTAAACTTTACTAATGCTGGTTGTTTTTAACTTTACAAAAAGGATACCATGCATACACTCTATTTGGGGACTTTTTTTCCACTTAATGTTATGTTGCTGAGAGTCATGTTTATTGTACTGCTGTATCTTGCCACAATTGATTTGGTTTGACTGCTCTGTTAGGTTCCTTTGATGAATCTGCCACAATGTAAGCATCCATTCGCCCAATGACAGGCATCTGGGTTGTCTCCACGTTTTTGCCATTCTGCACAGCCGTGCTCTGAGTACCTGAGTGCCTGTCACCTACTGGACATTGAAAGCATTTCACTGGAGTGGAACTTCTGGGCCAGAGAGTATGGGACTCTTTAGGAGATAAGGCTGAACTAGAATACAATGAGATGGCACCAATTTATAGTCCTATCAGTGTGTATGAAACCCAATGCACTCGAATCCTCTCCAGTACTTGGTATTATCAACCTTTTTCATCTCGGTCACTCAAATACCAGTAAAATGCCATCTCGTGTAATCTTGATTTGCATTTCCCTGGTTATTAATAATATTGAGCATTTCTTCATGTACCTACTATACATATATATTTTCTCTGAAAATGCTTATTCTTCTTTTTTGCCCATTTTTCTGTTGGATTGTTTGTGTTATTTGTATTGATTTCTGGGCATTTTAACGTATCTGATACCAATTCTTTGTAGATTTTGTGTGCTTACTGCAGAATATCTCATTGAAGTTGGTAACTTATCTTTATAATATCGTTAAGGTTTCCTGATGAATAAAGGTTGATAATGTAGCATACACATGACATTCAACAGCACCAAAGTAGATTTCTGGATAACATGAAAATTACCTACTCTCTTACCTGATAAAATAGGCTGTGATGGAGGTTTTACTGTGTAGTTGAGCTCTCTGGGATCTAGAACCTACTATTATCTACATTTCCATAAGGGCCTAGGCACTCAGCCAGCACTTGCTGGAATGAACTGAAATACTTTGCGGCAACAGGTACATTAATAAGAACATTTACCCTCTGAGTTGTTTAAACAGATGGCTTGTTTTTGAAGACCAAAAAAAAAAAAAATTTGTAAAAGAAAATAAGAATGGGATTGATCTCCAGTTGATCCTCATGGTTGTGGGGAATCGGCATTTTTGGCAGGCTGTCTCAGGTGGTCCCATTCCTCCTTTTCTAAGACTATATTTTTGGATGCCTTGGTATTTTGGGTATAGGTAATTTTTACTGACTCATCTGAAGGAGAGTTTTGCATATATTGCAAAAATTCTCTTTGAAGCTAAAGGAAGGAAAGAAATAAAAATTATATGTTCCTCCTTCTTAAAAAGCCCTTTATGACTTAAAAATCTCCCCACCCCCATAAACAGATCTACCTATTTCTTTTTCTTTTTCATTCCTTCGCTCTCACATAGGCACAAAGCAAGGCATATCAATGTGGCCACTTTGATATGAAAGCATAATGTAAAATGTTAATTTTTTTTAAGATTTTATTTATTTATTTGACAGAGTTCACAAGTAGGCAGAGAGGCAGACAGAGAGGGGGCGTGGGGAAGCAGGCTCTGGGCTGAGCAGAGAGCCCGATGCGGGGCTTGATCCCAGGACTCTGAGATCATGACCTGAGCCGAAGGCAGAGGCTTAACCCACTGAGCCACTCAGGTGCCCCTAAAATGTTAATTTTTAAACTGCTTCTTTTTACCTAAGATATGGAGTCAACCAACCTGTCTAAGGCTCTTCCTGTTCCTCCTACCCACCCTATACCTATCACTCCCATCCACCTCCCATGAGGGCTAAGGCAGCGGTAGAAATAATTAGGACCTGCGTGACTCAGTGAATAGGTCTGTTTTATACCTTACCCGGCAATGTTTCTCAATATGAAAATTCAGTAGTATATTTTTAAAATTTTAAAATATTTCATAGTATATTTCATAAGCCAGAAGAGTACATATTCATATACACATAGGATGGGGAGTACCATGACACACACCTCTATGTACCCATCATCCAGGCTGAGTAACAGAACTTCGCCAGTCTTACTGCACTCCCCATGTCTTTCCTCTCTCTCCTCATGGATTTATGTATGGAAAATATTTTTTGCATGACTATTATGTGTCAAGCACTGTTCTAGTCATTGAAAAACACTAAAATAAAAAAAAAAAAAACTGACAAAAAGCCCTGACTTACAGAGCTTTCATTTTATAAAAGGAAAGTACTGTTTTGAATTTTGCATTCATCATTCCCTTTTCCCGCCTCATAGTTTTACTATATGTATGTGAATCTCTAAACAATATATTAGTTACTTTATTATCTTCTAAACTTTTGCTTTTTTTATTTAACATTTTTGTTCATGAAATGCTAGTTCATTCATTTTCACTATTTGTGGATTTTTATTATGTGATTATACTTCACATTTTCCTGTTTGTGGATACTTGGATTGTCTTTAGATTTTTGCTTTTGCAAACGAAGCTCCTTAGAAATGGTATCCTACAACACATGTTTTCGTGTCTGGATTCTTTTGCCTAAAATTATGTTTATGAGATTAATTTCCATCGTGTGTAGCAATATATTCATTGCTGTTCATTGCTGTGTAGTTTTCTACTGTATGTACCTACCTAATTTATTTATAATTCTATATTTTAACATTTAAGTTATTTCTAGTATTTGTTTAGTGGCACGTTTGCATGTTTTTAAAAGCTTTGTGTTGAGTATAGCTGAACCCTAAGATATACATATGCCCAATTTTAGTAGATTCTGCTAAATGATTATATCCAAGGTTAGCCTACAACTTGCATTCCCACCAGTAACCATTCTGGTGACTGTGTATCACACTCTATTTTTAATTGCCATTTACCTGATGATGAGTGAAGATGAACGCTTTTACAGAAGTTTATGGGTGGGCTAATATATTTTATCAAGTAGCAGTTTAACACTTTTGCTCAATTTATCTATTTCTCATTGATTTGAAAAAAGTATATACACAAATATTCCCCAATATGTAAAAGATAGGACCACTGATATATCATTAAACAGAAGTGGCAATAATAGCCAAAATTGTTTCACTCCCAATCTCAGAGATAAAAATTCAACATTTTGCTTAAATATAACACTATAGGTTTCAAAAGGTGATTTATCATATTTTTAAAAATCTATTCTCATGGGAAAGATTGACTTGTAGGTTTACTTTTCTGTAATACCCTTGTTAGTTTTTGGTATTAAGGTCATGCTGGCCTCAAAAATACCTTGGAAAATGATACCTCTCTATTCTGGATATTTTCTTCTGCCCCATCTGCCCCTTTACTAATTCTCTCTTTTAAACTTAAGTATCTAATCTTCTATTAAACCCATTGACTTGGGTTCTTAAATTCAGTTACTGTATTTTAAAATTCTTCAATTTACAATTAATCCTTTTGTATAATATCAAGTTTTCCACCAAAATTCTCCACCTCATTATTTAATACTTTAACATGTTAATCTTGGTTACTTTAGTATCCATGTCTGATAGCAAAAATACCTGGATATCTTATGGGTCTGTTTCTACTACTTGTTATTTTCTATTAATTATTAGTCCATTCTTGTCTTTGTGTCTCATTATTTTTGTTTGAGTGCTGAACACTGATACTGAAAACTGGAAATTACTTGAGGCTCTCATCTGTCCCTTTAATAGTAGCAAATTCCTTAAGGAGACAACCAGTTCAGGTTATAGGCCCACTTTTTGGGGATTTCACCCTCCCACCAATCCTAGAATTTCAAGTTCTTACTGTATTGGTATTGTCTTGTTAATGCTTTCAAAGAAATTTTGTCAAGGAGTGCCTCAGTGGCTAAGTATGCTAAACATCTGCCTTTGGTTCAGGTCATGGTCCTGGGACCCTAGGATTGAGCTCTGCAGTGGCCTCCCTGCTCAGTGGGGAGCTTTTTCTTCCTCTGCCTCTGTCTTTCATCTCCACTCATGCTCATTCTCACTTTCTCTCTCTCATAGATGGATAAAGTATTAAAAAAAAAAAAGAAATTTTGTCAAGCTTGTCTAAATATTATCAGAGGAGAGATTGTTTAAAATAAGGTAATATGCTATTGCTAAAAGTAACAATATCTTATTTCATTTAATTTGCATTTCCATATTTCATCTTAGTTGTTGAATACTTTCAGAAGCTGAGTTACTAGTGTTTTCACTTATGCAAATTTTTCTATTTAATGATTAGTTTCTTCTTAATCTATAGAAATTCTTTATGTCATCTAGGTTTTTATTTTTATTACATATATTTTAAATTATTTCTAATTACAATTTGTCTATTTATTTGGATAAACTCACATATTTTTTAATATGGACATATTTATCAATCTTTTCTCTTTGTCTCTTTTATTTAGGAAATCTTTCTCCATCTGAATGTCATAAAAATATTCTCTCATATTTTTTCCTAATCATATTAAAGTTTGTTCTTTTAACTTCTATCTTTAATCTATCTGCTATTCATGTTAGTATTTGGAGTGAAGTAGGGATTCAATTTTACTTTTTTCATACGGGTAGGAATTCACCCCAGGACCATTTATTGGGACAAAACACTTTAATTTCAGAACAACTTGTTTCAGGGAACTATGCTCCAAGTATGGGAGGTCCCTGTTATCTTAGTATTCATTATCTGTGTCCCTGAAAGAACCAATCTCTTTAAAAGCTAGTCTTCCCTCAAACCCTCTGACTTAACTTTAGTTTCTCTCCTCTTGTTGTGTCAAAAGTATTTGTTAGTCAGTTATCTCATAGGTTGTTAGCTGTTTGTAAAATCCCCAAAATACAGTGCAAAAATGAAAACAGATGGTAAGGTAAAATTACAAATCTTGCAAAAGATGTGGGATCTTATAAACTGAGAATAATTGCTTTAATCATTCCCCAGAGGCAATGACAGATAGGGATATGGCACAATCAGTAACAAAAGAACAGAACATAAGTAAATGAGGTAACACTGTGGATGCTTTGAAAGAAAATGACTTTAACATCAAAACTTAGGGAGCAATCCTTGAGAAAAATGTATAAAGACCATATATGTCATTGCAAACTGATCTTTGTAAGTTTGATGCAAGAGTAAAATTAACAGTGTCTTATAGCTTAATTTTTTTGAAGTACAGTTGACATACACTATTAAGGTGTACAACATAGTGATTAGACAATTCTATACATGATAAAATGCTTACCACAATAAGTGTAGTTGCCATCTATCACCATAGAAAGTTATTACAATATTATTAACTATATTTCTAATGCTATATTTTTCATTCCCATTATTTTATAATTGGAAGTTTGTACCTCTGAATCCCCTTTAGCTTTTTTGCCTATGCCCTCATCCCCTTTATCCTCCTGGGAATCACCAGGTTTTTCTCTGTATTTATGAGTCTGCTTCTGTTTTCCTTGTTCATTTTTTTTTTTAGATTCCAAATAAACTCATATGGTATATTTCTTTCTCTGTCTGACTTATTTTAGTTAGCATAATACCTTCTAGGTTCCTTCAAGTTGTTACAAATGGCAAGATTTCATTCTTTTTATTGCTGAGTAATATTCCACTTTATATATATATATGTATATATATATATATATATACATATATATATATAGGTATATCTATATATATGACATATATAATCTTTTTTATCCATTTATCTATTGATAGACACTGGATTGCTTCCATCTCTTGGGTATTATAATGTTGTGATGAACATAAGGTTTCATCTCTCTTTTTGAATTAGTGTTTTCTTTTTTTTTAAATCATTTTTTTAATTTATTTTCAGCATAACAGTATTAATTGTTCTTGTACCACACCTAGTGCTCCATGCAATCCGTGGCCTCTTTAATACCCACCACCTGGTTCCCCC